>NW_027069500.1:892561-1039721 GCF_002906115.3 Quercus suber
AAAAAAAAAAAAAAAAAAAAAAGAGAGGCGAGGCAAACCAGTGTATTTAGAAGAAGAAAAGTATTTTTTTCACATTGCCTTATTGGAAATATCACAAGTTGCGACACAATCTTGATGTGATGCATATAGAGAAGAATGTGATGGACAATATACTTGGCACGGTGCTGAATTTGAAGGACTGGACAAAGGACAATTACACGACATGCCTTGACTTGGCTGAGATGAGAATAAGGAGTGAACTCCACCTACGGCGAAAAGGTGATGATAAGTATATGATACCGTCCACGTGTTTTCATATGATTGCATTGGAGAAAGATGGGTTCTTGCAAGTTTTGTGGGACATAAAAGTGCCTAATGGATATGCTTCCAACATCTCACGTCGTGTCAACTTGAAAGAACGCAAGATTTCTGGTTTAAAGAGTCACGATAATCACATCCTGATGCAACAGCTCCTTCTAATTGCTTTACGAGGATCTTTGCCATCGCACGTTACTAGGCCTTTGATAAAGTTAGCTTGTTTCTTTAGGAAAATTTGTTCGAAAACCCTTACAGTTTCAGAGATTGAGAGTGCTGAGGCAGACATTGCAGTCACGTTGTGTGAATTGGAAAAGATATTTGTACCATTTTTCTTCACTGTGATGGTACATTTAGTCATGCACTTGGCTACTGAAGCCAAGATTGGTGGTCCAGTTTAGTACCGTTGGATGTACCTTATTGAGAGGTAAGTCATACATAATACATGCTTGTCCGAGACTTCATGTGTGCTTTGTAATAGCTACTCTCAATTACTAACCTTCTCATGTGCATGATAGGTACCTTTCACGCCTTAAGTCTTATGTAAGGAATAGGGCTGCTCCAGAAGGGTGTATTGCCGAAGGATACATAATGGAGGAATGCTTAACATTTTGTTCGCGGTATATGGAAGGAGTTGAAACTATATTCTCACGACCCACGAGGGCGATAGAGGAGTCAACAGGGGCGGTTTCTAGTGTGGCATTAGACAATAGGGAGTTGACCCAAGTGCATCACTATGTCCTATTCAATTCTGAGAACATTCAGCAGTTCCGTGAGTAAGTACATCAAACATCAATATAATTGCATGACAATCCAATGTTTGCTACGTGTATTAATACTAACACAATTGACATCTCATGCAGGATGCACAAAAGTTTGATGGAGGACAAACTTCGTAGGGGCCACAGGCGTATATCCAATGATACCATTTATAAGCACCACATGGAGAAGTTTTGTGGTTGGTTTAGATGTCACGTACGTGTCACATCTTGAACTTCTTAACCTTGCAACTTTCCCATAAGTAGAATGACTGTACTAATTAGAATTAGTTTGTTTTGTTATATTAGGTGATGTCAATGACTAATGCTGATAGGGAAAGTACTGGACTTACTGATACACTTATCACGCTTTCCAAAGGGCCATATACTTCAGTAAATCGGCTGAAACATTATGTCATCAATGGGTTAAAATTTAGGAGTTCAAATGTTGAGGGAAATAGAAAAACACAGAATAGTGGAGTTATTGTCGCCATTAAAGGTGGCAATACATACTATGGTGTGTTGACAGATATTATTGAGTTGAATTACTCTGGCAATATCAGACATGTGTTATTCAAGTGTAAATGGGTTGATGATGGAAATAGAAGGGGATATAAGACTGATGAGTTTGGGTTTCCTATGGTGAATTTTACTCACTTCGTACATGGTGGGGAGGAAATTGAGCATGAACCATATGTCTTGGCATCTCAAGCTACACAAGTTTTTTATGTTGAAGATAAAAGGCACAAAGATTGGTATGTCGTCGTTAAAACGAAAGCTAGAGATGTGTTTGATGCGGGTATTGGGCCCCACTGTGATGAGCATGACACGGATGAGTTTCTTGAGAACATTCCGTACTCTCTCACTAGTACTGATGTTGGTAGGGATGACCTTTGTTGAAGTCGAGATGATGTGGAGGGAATGACAATTGAGGCCTCTATCATTGGCCCAAGAGATCTTCATGAAATGGACAACTTTGATGAGTGTGACTTCATTGATGATGAGTCCAACGATGAAGATGACAACGAAGTCGAGTACAGTGATGATGAGTAGTGTAATAGGATACTGTTGTTGTATGTGTAATTATGTTATAGTTATTATTGAACTTATAAGTTCTCATTTGTAAAGGGATATTGTGTGCAAAGCTTGACAATGTTGCATATATATATGTGGGAACTGTTATTTTGACAAAATTGTTAAGAAATAAAAGTTTGCACGTATATAATTATCAGGTGAAACTATTACTTCTTCATGTTGTTGCATATAAATGTTATAACTGTTATTTTTTCGTATTGTTAAGAAATATTAGTTTTAACTTACATAATTATCTTTAAAATTGTTAATCTATCATGTCATTACTTGTTGACTATTTTTCCTCTTTGTGTTGTAAAAGGGGTCGGACGCAAGAATGGGGAGGAAACGGCAGTTGCGCCTTGTGTATGTTGGGGAAGGATCGTCGCATGTACGACAACAGGTGGAGGCAGCTGATGAGGAAGCCCACATTTTTGAGAACGCAAGACCAGTGGCAAGTGACGATGAGACGCAGGTTCCAGGTATTGGTCATGTCTTTGAATGTACAGTTTGATGTTTATTATTGGATGGTTGGATCAGTTCTAAAAGATATAAGAATTACTTGGTTTCACATCTTCTTAATATTGTAGGATTCATGTTTTCCAATTTCAATTATGAGTTGCTAGTTTACAAAAACAAATAATATAATTAAAATATGTAAATATATTCAGTATATGCTGTTGACTTTGGTCTGTTTGGTCCATTCATTTCCCTTAGGTCAAATTTGGTCAATTTTGGTCTAATTTGGTCTGCTCAGTCCATTTATTTCTGCTCAGTCCATTTCGGTCCAACAGTGTCTACTTCGGTCCTTTAGGTCCACTATGGTCCATTCGGACCAATTTCATCCTTTTTGGTCCACTCCGTCCACTTTGGTCCATGTCAGTGCACTTAAAAATGATCAAATATAAGTTTAGGTGGAAATTATATATTCTAAATCGAAATTTATTAAGGGAAAATGAAGGCAACCCAAATGAAGCACGGTTGCTCATCTTTTCAAAAGCTACGTAAGTGCATGCTTCTTTAAATTAAAGATGCAAAATTAGCCTAAATCACAATTTGCTTAAAATATTGCATCATAGAAGAGTTATCATAATTTCATTTTCGTTTTAAACAAAATAAGTGCCAAGACATAGTTTTCGTTAACTGATCTTCCAAATTTGTAGGCCAAGTATGAAGAAGTCCCATACATTAGTCATAGTATGAAGAAGTCCTATACATTTATGATGTTCCTAAATGATTGAAAGTTACACTTGCAAAACTTGTGGGTTACATGAATGCGTGGGAGAAAGGCCTATATTTACTAATGTTTTGTTTAAATGAAATCATAAACTTCTTATTATTTCCGTTTTTCGAGCCAAATTTGTGCGTGGTTTGCTAGTTTTCACTAGTTGTGAGCTTTGTTAAATCAGTCCTGATATTGGAGGTTTTGTAGATACAGATGATTATGTTCAAACCTCAGCACCGGTACAAAATCCTAAACCGGTACAAATTCCAGAACCGGTACAGAATCCACCACCGGGAAATAGGCCTGGAAGATGTGGGAAAACACAGTTGGCTGACATATGGGCAATGACTGGTGAGTACAAAATAAACTTGCCGTTAAATGCCGAAGGCCAACCGATTGAGGAAGACGGGTCTTTGTTCGTTTGGTTTTTGGGCTCCTTTTGTGAGAATGGCATGTTATGCCCACTTACGCCTGCTGAGTGGCCAAAGGTCCCTAAAAAAGTTAAAGAGGATTGTTGGGTGGAAATTGAGGTAGTATGAAAATAAAATAGTAGTTTTTTTTTCTTTACAGTTGCTGTCCTAATTACTTGTGTATATTCAACTGTTGTTGTAATTGTAATATAATATTTTGCTAACTCCACTTTGGCATTTCAGAAACGGTATATAATTAATCACAATATTGTCCCACAACCTAATCAAATGAGATGGGTAATGCATCAACTTGGGGAACTGAGGAGAAATCGCAGAACCAAGTTGAAGAAGGATCACAAAAAAGAAGGGTTGACACGGCAATAGGTATTGGCTAGCAAACCGCCTGAGATTATCACAGACCAATGGGTTGAGATGGTTAATTATTGGTTCGATGAGAAAACTGAGGTACTGCTACTTTCTTCGTCAATCTCATCTTCGTGGTAATTTAGTCGAGATGTTTTGTTGTTTTATATTTGACGGTAATGTGGTTGCAAACAAAAAGTATTAAAAACAAGGCAAGTCGAGGTAAGCAGGAAGACATAGCACGGAATGGGGCCAAAAGTCTTGCTCAAATTTCTGATCAAATGGTAAGAAATAAAACCCTTATTCATGCATGCCTACATGATGTTTTTGATATTTTGTTTTCCTATTTATCGAGTTAACCTCATTTCATATGTTATCGGAATAAGGATAAGTTAGTTATATTATAGGTCTTTTTTGTAAGTAAAAAATGCAATAAATGACTCTATGCATTCTTTTAATATATAGACATGACTTTGTTAATCCTCTTAATATGTACATATTAAGCAGCCACTTCAGGAGAGAAAGTCCAGCAAAGTTTGCTTGTGCAGTAGTTAAAACCTACAATTTAAATTATGATGGCCACTAGATTGTGTGATAACTATTATACTTATGGGGTACTTTTTATGGTGTTGGATTAGAAAGAACTAGCCATTGGAACACTAACTGCATTTTATGATTTAAATTTGATGGAATGTGACTTTTTTATGTGAGATGTTATATAGATTTGGTTTATGCCCTAAAATAGCAGTGTCATTGACACTTCTAAACTTAGTAAAATATAGAGACCATAATCTCCACCTTATCTAATTATCCATGTCAACTAAATTTATTAATTACCAAATTAAATTCTATCAAACTCATTGATGGGAAGGTGATCAGTCATTCAGTGTTGACTTCAAACTGTTGCTATACACAACCAAAAGCTTGTTTTCATTATAGCTGACTGTTTGCGACAAATGGAACATGTGTCAAATAAGATGTCAAGAAGGATAGTGATTCAAATGGGAAGTTCTAAATGTATATTTTTTGTCATCGTTGGTGCACATATTTTCCAGCAATCTGGTGAGCATCGAAAATAATTTTTTGTTGAAAAGCATAGAGAACCATGCCTAGTTGACTATGTCCCAAAATTTTAGATGACTCATGGGTAATTTGTGACGAATTTGTGTGCAAAGTGGGCATCTCAAGCTTATCTCAAATAAAGTGTCATTATAGAAAGTCTATGATGCCTATTTTCTAACTTCCCATGTCAATTTTATTTTTAATCTCTGCATTTAACAAGCTCACGTGTATTTGGCAGCTAGCTAAATCCTCTCATTCATTTACAACTATTGCAGCTTTATCTTTATTTCCCAGATTTGCTATGTTATGACTATTTCATTGTAGATTTGTGTTAATTGTGGCATAACATCATGGTAAGCACTAATGTAGCAGTTGAACGTGCGGATGTATATCAACGAGTGTATCGCACCAAAGATGGGGTTGCTGTTAGTGCCCGTGTGCAAGATAACATGGTAAGCACAATTTGATCGAATTGAATTTTAGTGTATTTTGTGTTTGTATTAACAATGGTGTGTAATATGTTGTTTGGTTCTTGTGGGAAAACAGGATTGGATAATAGCACTTTTGAATGACCAGCGCATACGACTACAAGGAGAGATTGGTAATGGAATCCTCTGGTCCAATGACGACGCGTATGCTTGGGTGATGGGTCGTCCAGAGCACCCAGTGCGTGTACGGGGGGTAGGTTTTGGAATCACCCCAACAGGAAGAAGTGGCACAAACTATTCCCAATCTACCTCGACTCCGTCGTCAAGCAGAGCTCACCAAAGGATGTCAGAGTTGGAGACGAGTCATGAAGAGCTGAGGGAGCAACTAGCTCAATCTAGGGAGGAACTAGCGAAGCATAGGGAGGAAGTAGCTTAATTTGAGATGAGGCATAAAGAGGAACTAGCTTAATCTGAGGCAAGGCACAAAGCAGAAATGACCGAATTGAGGGCGTCGATGAGAAGCATGTTTGAGGAATGGAGCCAAGGGTTTCGTACTATATATCATTCTCAAGTAGCGAACAATTGTTATTTAGCGGAACACTACTTTTTGCAATGCAGTGTTATGTGATATTAATATATGTTTAAGAAATTTTAGGATCGCAATGCCTGATGGGAATGATGGGAATGAAACCGTGAATCTTGAGGTAAAGAAAAATTTCTCTAAAAACAGTACTTTCTGCTGGTGAATATGTTATAAAATATCTTGATGCAATTGTATTATTGTAATATACATTGATTCAAGACACATGAAAAATATTGCATCTAAACCTTTGCCACTTGAAACATGAAGAACACAGTTTCTTGGCATATTCACATCTGCATGATTAGACACATGAAAAATACATAATTTAAGGGAACAAAATAATAGTTGAACTATTGTATTGCTGAGCTTGACTGAATTGGAAGTTTTGACTAGATTGTTGAACTATTGTTTAGTCTTCCTCTCATGTTACTCTTTGTATTGTATTACAGTTTTAGATTAGTGATGAGCTCTCTCTAGTTCTAATTATCTAGGTACGTAGTCTCGCACATATCATATATAATATCTTTTAGTTTTCCCTTTCATTTTGGCATTTGAAAAGCCAAATCACTCCATAATTAGGCAAAAAATAATGCTATGTCTCATTCCCTCATAACATTCTTCTATGCCAAATTGCTCCATTGTCAGGCCTTTTCATACAAATGTGCATCTAAGCATTATCGAGCTAGGAGTTTCAAATTCATGTTTAGAGTATTATTATATATTGCAAGCAAACATTTGGCAAATTTAACTTGACAAAGAATAATTTGTACAGTTTTACCATGAAGTGGATCGACAAGAAAGCGTTTCCGTTCAACCCCTCTAGAAGCAAATGAAACTGAGGACATTCTAAGCATGTTGTATATATATATTTTTCAAATGTTGCTGCGCTTGCTGCCTTGGTATTTTTTCTTTGTGATGTATATATAAAACTTTCATATCTCTTTTGGCAAGTTTGTTGGGAACTTGTTCATGGAAGTTTAGTTGGATGTTGGGAACTTGTATATATAATATGGCAGGAAGCTGTGATGTTGGGATATACGTTGGGAACTTGGATGTTGGATGTTCCCAACTTGTATATAGTTGGATGTTGGGAACTTGTATATTTTTTGTGATGTAAAACTAATTAGCTTCTTGTATATTTTTTGTGATGTATATATAAAACTTTCATATCTCTTTTGGCAAGTTTGTTGGGAACTTGTTCATGGAAGTTTAGTTGGATGTTAGGAACTTGTATATATATGGCAGGAAGCTGTGATGTTGGGATATATGTTGGGAACTTGGATGTTGGATGTTGGATGTTCCCAACTTGTATATGGTTGGATGTTGGGAACTTGTATATCAGGAAGCTGTGATGTTGGAAGGGGGGGGGGGGGGGGGGGGGGGGGGGGAACCTATAGCTGCGGTTAGAAAACGCGGCTATAGGTTGTTCAAATGTAGTTGCAGGTATGACATGGCCGCGTTTTAAACACCCTATGGCCGCGGTTATAAAACGCGGCTATAGGTCCGCGCTGTTGCTGCGGCTAAAAATGCGGCTCAAGATGGACCTGAAGCCGCGTTTGCAAAACGCGGCTATAGGTCCGTAGCAGTAGCCGTGTTTAAAAATGCGGCTCAAGTGGGACCTATGGCTGTGTTTATTAAAACGCGGCAATAGGTTCGTAGCCGTAGCCACATTTATAAACGCAGCTCAAGCCGGACCTATGGCTGCGTTTTAGAAAAACACGGCCTGCCTAGAGGGCCGAATACATTTTATCAGGGGAAAAACGCGGCTTCAGGTATTACCTATGGCCGCGTTTTTGAAAAATGCGGCCATAGGTCTATTGCTGTGGTGCTTATGCCGTGTTTGGAAAGGCGGCTATATGAAACGCGACTACAGGCTATAGCCGCGTTTTTTAACCGCGGCTATAGACCCCTTTTTTTGTAGTGAACTAGCATTATTGTAGCCTAGCAATTGGCTTATTTTATTTCAATTTAACAAACCATTCTCTTTCTCTTCTCCACCTCCTTGTCCTCTCTCTCACACACATACATTTATAATGAGACCGAAGAATAAATTAGAGATCTCACCCCATAAATTTGTTGGTGGTGAAGAAGAAATATCTAAGATCGATGATTGAGATTTACGTGAACCAATTAAAGAAGAAATAAAAAATAAAAAAAATTTTGAACCACCATAAGTTTGTCAATGACAAAGAATCATATATTATTCTATGTGTTGGGTGAACCATGCTACTTTGATGAGTCCAAATTATATGATTCAAGCTTTTGGTGATTGAACCGAGTCAAATTGAGATGAGAGAAGTAGAGAGAATAAAATTGGAGGGTCTATGGGTGGCCTAGAAGAAAACCGAATAGATTTTTGTGGTCATCATTGTGATGGTTATGGGTGGCAATGGCAATAAGTGAATAAGAAAGGGAGAGGCTAGAGAAGCAGATATAAAATTAATAATAAAAAGAAGGCGTAAATGCACTTTTAGTCCCTACATTTTGACGTTTTTCCATTTTAGTCCCTACATTTTATTTTTTTCACTTTTAGTCCCTAAAACCAATTTACGCGTTCCATTTTAGTCCTTTCCGTCAGTCAACCGACTGAAATTGCTAAGGTGGCAGCCGGAGCAATTAAAATATTATAAAAATGCCACATCACCCATGACACGTCAGCATATAAATTTAAAAAATTAATTTTTTAATTTTAGCAAAATTAAAAAACATAAAACAAAATTTAAAACATAAAAATACATCAAATTTGAATCAAACACAAAAAAAAACCCAGAATTTTTCTCCAAAAACAAACGCACAAAGAACACAGTAGCAAGCATAAATCTCCCAGCCAACCTAAAATGAAAGAAAATCAGAGTTCAAAGAGTCTCAGCAGAGCTTCGCTCTCTTCGGCGTCAATGGCCTCCCTCACATCCGCCTTGCCGCTCCGCACCAGTCCCCGAAGCAATCGGAGCAGATGGACCAAGGCGATTTCTCGCGACTCGCCGAGTCGATGGCCGATTTCGTCCAGGCCAAGACCAAGCTCAACGTCGGTCTGATTCACCGGCCCCCGTTCCTCTCCACCAGGCAATTGGGCTTCAACGTGGTCGCGACCCTGGTTTGGATCCCCTTCGCGATCAAGAAGATCGTGAAAGGCAAGACCTTGCTTCACGATCCCAAGCTCTGGCTCACCGGCTTGGTTTTCGATTACTTCTTCAGCTTTCTCTTTGGATTTGGGTTTAGAGAAAGAGATGGTGGGCGCTGGGTTTGACTGGGTTTGTTGGGATCTGGGTTGTGGGTTTTTTTTTTTTGGCTATCTGATCTGAAATTTTGGGTGGTTGGTGATGGTTTGGTTGTTATTTGGGTGGTTGATGGTGGTTCTGGGCGGGCTGGTGGTGATTTCTGTCAGGGCTTGTGGGTGGTTGGTGGTGGTTTCAGACTGGGCTTTTAGGTTGTTGATGGTGGTTTCGGAGTGGATTTGTCGGAGGTTGGTGGGGGTTTCAGAGTGGGTTTGTGGGTGGCTGTTGTGGCTGCTTTTCTTCCCAATCTTGATTTTTGGGTGATCAGTGGTGGTTTGTGCAACTATACTTGCATTTCATGTGTCTTGAGAACTGGAATTTTTTTTTTCATTTTACCAGAAACAAACATTGAAAAATGAGTTCCACTGCATTTTCAAGTACACGACCATTGTAAAATGAAGATGTTTTACTGAAAATGTTTCTCATTTTGGTTTGGTTGGGTGATTTATGCTTGCTACTGTGTTCTTTGTGCGTTTGTTTCTGGAGAAAAATTCTGGGTTTTTTTTTGTGTTTGATTCAAATTTGACGTATTTTTATGTTTTAAATTTTGTTTTATGTTTTTTAATTTTGTTAAAATTAAAAAATTAATTTTTTAAATTTATATGCTGACGTGTCATGGGTGATGTGGCATTTTTATAATATTTTAATTGCTCCGGCTGCCACCTCAGCAATTTCAGTCGGTTGACTGACGGAAAGGACTAAAATGGAACGCGTAAATTGGTTTTAGGGACTAAAAGTGGAAAAAATAAAATGTAGGGACTAAAATGGAAAAACGTCAAAATGTAGGGAGTAAAAGTGCATTTACGTCTAAAAAGAATATTTAATTACAAATAGAGAGAAAAAAAAGAAAAGAAAAGAAAAGAGTGTGATGTAAATCCATGTGAAAAAAAAAAATGAACTAACTAAAATAGAAAATGCATGTTTTGAGATAAACTAGTTTTGTGCATATGCGAAGCACGATTTGAATAAAAAGAATTTTAGTTGAAACCAAAATTTTTTTTTATTAAAAGATCATGAATATTATTTATAGTAAATTAATAGGGTATATATGTCACTAAAACAGTAGTAAAACAAGGAGGTAAATCCTCTGGCTGTACTTTTGGGACAGCACAGAAGCCAACTAGTAAAGCTACTTTATTACAACAATATGACATCAACTGTTGGTAATAGAGTTTAATATTAGTAAACTAGAGAGTGTAGACACTCATCACAAAGCATAGATAGTCACTTAATGTAACGACTATTCCCGGAATCTAACTTGTAACTTTTATTTATAATATGTGATATAATTTAACTAAAATTTTGTCTATATGAATACTCATACATAATTATAATAAGGGACGGACCTAGGTTGGGCCTAAGGGGGCTTGGGCCCCTCAAATATTTTTTTAATAGTTATAATATATTTTATTTTTGTAGTTAGGCCCTTTCTAAAATCTTAGGCCACATTTGCCTCAATAAGTCTAACTAACCTTACTCAAATAGCAACTATTCAATTCAAAAACTTAACAAAAATAACAAAAACATTCACAATGGTAATTGTATTTTAGCAAAAAAATTTATCTTACCAACAAAAAATCATGTGTTATTGGAGAAACTAAAGCTAAATTTTCTATAACTATAGTAAATTGGTATAAATACTTGTTGACAATAGCAAGTTGTTAAAAATAAAAAACAATATTTTATTAAGATTATATCTCTTTCTTCAATTAAAAAACTCAAATTTTCGCTTCCTTTATTATTTTAATGAGTTATTTATATTAATTTAAATGAAGTGATAAAAAAAAATAGAACATTTGATATTGGGTGTATTGTAAAAGGGGGTGGTATAATAGATAATGTAGTTTTTTGAAGTGCTAAAAGTTTTAGCACCACCATTGTGAATGCTCTAACTTCAAAAAAAAAAAAAAAAAAAATCATAACCAGCCTAGTATTAAAAAAAAAAAAAATTGTTTTTGTTTTTGTCTTTGTTGGTAAATGATTGCACCCCAATGTATTTAGAAACAACAATTCTAGGTATTTATAAATTTTTAATTCTATATGGATGCTTATTTCAAGTTTTTTTTTTCTTTATACTTCAGCCCTGGCTAACTTGAAATCCTGAGTCTGTCCCTGATTATAATATTACCTTATCTATTGGCAACTCATATTATAGCTAAGCAATAGCCCATACTAAATATCAATCATATGATAACCTAAAAAAACTAAAAAAAATTATATATATATATATAAACATTTATTTGTCCTATTTTCAATTTGGGGTCTGTTTGGATATCGCTTATTACTGAAAATTGAAAACTGAAAATACTGTAGTAAAATAAATTTAAATGTGTGAATAGTATCATGGGACTCAGTTTTAACTTAACATTTGCGTTTTTTCGTACTTGCGAGTCCCGTAAACAGTACATGGGACCCACAAAAAAACACCAAACGCTCAAACTTTCATTTTTTAGTGCAATCCAAACTCAACCTTGGTTTTAAAGTTTTTACGACTTTCATTTTGGTCTTTATATTTATAAATTTACTATCATTTTGATATCTTCCATCATCTTACTTATGGAAAAATGTTTATATGACTAATGGACTATATTGCTTATATAGTGCTTTCTATAAGTGAAATAACAACATGAGATCTAAGGTTTAATCATCACTTATACAAAAATTGATTGATGTCATAGTCTGATAATAAAAAACTATCATCAGGAACGAACACCATATATTGAAACTCTCTTAAAAAAAAAAGAAAAAAAAAAAGGGTCAAAATACAACACAAGCACTAAGTAAAAGCCATGAAAATTTTAAAACCAAATTGAAAAAGGGTTAAAATATAATAATAAAAAAAGTGTTATTATTATTATTTATTAAAATAAAATAAAAACTTTAAGGTTTATTTCGTACTTTCACATTCTTGGGCTGGGGATTTCAAAACAGCCTGTATCCACGGGAGCCCAGATCACCATGACACGTGTCGCACAACACTGCAATCTCGTCAATACATCCGACGGCCCACAATTAAATAAGTCGGGGCAGAGATAGAGAGAGAGAGAGAGAGCTCATTCATTAACACAGCGAATTCCATTTGGTCAGGTCGTGTTCTCAAATTCCATTTTTGAACCCAAAGGCGGGCAGCTAAAAGAGGTCGCAGGGCTCCCATTTCTTTCTTTATCTCTTTCTTTTTCTTCAGGTGAAATTCTCTTCTCGCATTCACTTGATTTCCGAGAAAATGTCCGTTATTTAATTTCTTCGTATCTTTCCCAATGTTTCTCACCGTTGTTTTTTTGCTTCCTCATTTTTATCCAAATAAATTATAATCTCACATTATCACAGATCTGAATTTTCAATTTTACGTGATTTGTCATTTTTGTCGTTGTTGATGGTTCGGTTTTGATTTGCATTACGAGATTTAATGATCCGTGAAAATTGTTCGCATCTTTCATTGTAGATCGGTCACATTGTTAAGACTTCGGGAAAAATTTGTATCATTTCATAGCTTTATTTGTTTTTTCCTAATTAAATTTGATGTTTGATTCTGCTTTCTTTGTTAGCAGTAGATCTTAATTTGTTGTTATGATGTGTGTGTTTATTGGTATGGTTTTGAATAAATAGTAGGGAAAATGAGTATTGACAATGCCTTGTTTATGAGTTTATGCAATGAAGGTGGATGTGCTTGGACATATCAAAAAGCCAAATTACCCTTTCAATTCCATCAAAATGTTCTTCTCTAATAGCTACATTTGCCCTTTCTGGCGTCTGGAAAATTAAGTTAATGAAAGGAATCCAAAACCCGTTTTTCCTTGTTTCCCACCGGGGTTTTCCGGGACAGAAAGGCTGCTAGTCGATGTGGCTTGAAAATAGAAACTGGTAACCAACAAGCTGATTGAAAGATATAGGTTGCGTATGGCTTGAATAGGAAGGCATTGTTCAAAGTATATGAATCTTTCTTAAAAGACAAAGGTGGAAATACCTTTCTTATGTTTTGAATTATTCTTGCACTATTGAATCCATGCAATAAATTGTATATTGTTTGTTGATAGTTCATGCCTTTGTTTGTATCTAACCGATACATTTGGAATAGATATATTTGTTTGGCTGTCTGATTGGTTGGAAGATGTGATATTATAGTAACAGTAAATAATGTACTATGTTTGTTTTAATATTGTGTTCAAAACTCTATGGGCAAAGGTCTAGGTGAAATTCATGATTTCATTTTCATATGTTATTTTTTAAATGTCAATTTGAGCATGAGTGCTCCATCTTCCTCTATTCATAAAATGTCAAATCTATATTTATTTAGTTTGTTTTAACCGTATGCTGGTAGGGATGGACTACATTGGTTGCATTACATGAACATTTCATATAAATTATTAATTTTTATGGTTTTAATCATAGCGTATCTATTTGCCATGGGCTATAGTCACCAAGTGGTATTTCTCCACCTTTATAAGGGGGATATTCTGGGTGAACCTGCACTAGGGAATAGGGACATGATGCAGGGAGCACAACCAAAATTATTTGGAATTTATTATTTCAAATCTTCATTTATCTTATGTGATTGGATTATTTTAGACTTTTATTATTATTATTATTATTACAAGTACAAATAGGGATTAGATTGCATTTTTCTTAGATCATGACAAGTTTTGGAGTACCTTTAGTTATATGGGACATGGTCTTTTATTCTTGGAAGCACTATAAAAAGGGTCCAACTGGTGTTTTTTTCTTAATAAACCATTATTGAATAAAATTTTCTTCTTGAGAAATTTCTTTATCTTCTTGGTGGTGATTCCAAGCAACCCTTAGGTGGTGAAGCCTAAGGTTCTCAGGATGCTCTAGGCAGTGAAGCCTAGACTGTCCTGCATCATGATGAGGATGATTTTGGGTTGGGGAAGGTTACCCCCTGCCTTTTTACTTCTATTACTGCTTGAAGAAAGGAAAAAGAAAATAATGTGTATAATCAATTGATCCACCATTTCATTGAAATCCTTATCACGAATGTACGATGATGTGCTATCTTATGTGGGCTCAGTTACCATGCATATAAAGTTATTGTTAATGAAATATTCAACTAATTTTTTGTTCTCTCTCTCTCTCTCTCTCTCTCTCTCTTTTACTTCTTTATTTCTTGTGTTCTATTAATCTAAATTCAAGTTGATAAATTTTTTCAGCTGGTGACAGAAGATGGCAGACACTGAGGATATTCAGCCACTTGTCTGTGATAATGGAACAGGAATGGTTAAGGTACCACTTCAAGCTAATTTCATCTCCGAATTTGCAAGTTAATTTAATTTGCTAAGTGTTTTGTGACTTCTCTCTTCCAAAAGTTCCCATGGAGGAATGGAATTCTAACATATTACATTTCTATTGTATTATTGAATTTTAGGCTGGATTTGCTGGAGATGATGCTCCTAGGGCTGTGTTTCCTAGCATTGTTGGTCGTCCACGTCACACTGGTGTGATGGTGGGCATGGGCCAGAAAGATGCATATGTTGGGGATGAGGCCCAGTCTAAACGTGGTATTTTAACATTGAAATACCCAATTGAGCATGGTATTGTGAGCAACTGGGATGATATGGAGAAGATTTGGCATCACACCTTTTACAATGAACTCCGTGTTGCCCCAGAAGAACACCCTGTTTTACTTACTGAAGCACCTCTCAACCCAAAGGCTAACCGTGAGAAAATGACTCAAATTATGTTTGAGACATTCAACACTCCCGCTATGTATGTTGCCATCCAGGCTGTCCTCTCCCTCTATGCCAGTGGTCGTACAACTGGTAAGCAATTTGAGTGATTTACCATCTGGGTGATTTAATTTAGTTGCAATTAAGGCTAATCTGTAGAATTACCTGAATTAACCTTTGAAATTAACTATGCATATCGTGAGAAGATGGTTTTGACATTTAGAAAGTTCGGATAGTTGGTTAGAGACCAATGTTCAAGTGATCCAGAGATAAGCCAGAGACCTGTGTATTGGAAGTAAGAAACATGTATTTATTTTTTGTTGGAAGAAAGAGGTTTTTTTTTTTTTTGTTTTGGGAGGGGGGGGGGGGGGCTATTTTTATGAGTTAATTTTTCTAAGTGTTCCAAGTATCAGAAAAACTTAAAAGTTCATGATTTTGAATTCATTTGTATCATAAATGAAGCTTAGGCATCCTTTTAACTTACTATGGGGTTTGGTTGTGTTTATGATTCTGCACTCATGGGTAATGATTCAAGATCTATTTCTCCTGTTATGACCGAATAACAGTGATTTGAGTGTAGAATTCTAATCTAGTGTGTAAAATGAATCTCTTAGATTCTTTCTTTTTCCTTCCTTGTGCGTGTGTGTGTGTGTGAGAATATATAACATGTATTTTTGAAATTTGCAGGTATTGTTCTGGACTCTGGAGATGGTGTCAGCCACACAGTCCCCATTTATGAGGGGTATGCCCTCCCGCATGCCATCCTCCGTCTTGACTTAGCAGGTCGTGACCTTACTGATGCGCTGATGAAAATCCTCACTGAGCGTGGTTATTCCTTTACCACCACAGCCGAGCGTGAAATTGTAAGAGACATGAAGGAGAAGCTGGCGTACATAGCCCTTGACTATGAGCAAGAGCTCGAAACTGCAAAGAGTAGTTCTTCTGTTGAGAAGAGCTATGAGTTGCCTGATGGGCAGGTGATCACCATTGGTGCTGAGCGTTTCCGATGCCCAGAAGTCCTTTTCCAGCCATCCATGATAGGGATGGAGTCTGCAGGAATTCATGAAACCACGTACAACTCTATTATGAAGTGTGATGTTGATATTAGGAAGGATTTATATGGAAACATTGTCCTTAGTGGTGGATCTACTATGTTCCCGGGCATTGCTGATAGAATGAGCAAGGAAATCACTGCTTTGGCCCCAAGCAGCATGAAAATCAAGGTGGTTGCTCCACCTGAGAGAAAGTACAGTGTGTGGATTGGTGGCTCCATCTTGGCATCTCTCAGCACTTTCCAACAGGTATGTTATGTTATTTTTTCTGACTGATAAGCCCATATGCATGGCGTGCATAAGTATAAAAATATGGTATTAATAGTCAGATTGTGGGAATGGGTTTAGAAATCTGCGTTTTGCCAGTACTTCAATTTGTTATATAGGCACTCTTTCAGTCTAACAATGTAGCTTCTTTGATATTGGGAAAGCCTCTTAATAGTGTTAAGCATTTAACAACAACAGCCAAGCCCTAGTTTCAAAATTTTAGGGTTGGCTTGGTTAAGCATTTAACACTCGTAGGGGTGTGCAGCAAACCCGCCAACCCACCAAAACTGACCCAACCCAACCTGACCCAACCTGCTGGGTTGGGTTGTTTTTTAGGGCTTGGTAGGTTGGGTTGGGTTACAAATTTTTTATTTTATAGCGGGTCGGGTTGGGTTTGGGTCATTAAATTCCAAACCTGATCCGACCCACCCATATATTTAATATATATTTAAAATATAATATATAATTAATAAATTTTTAAAAATAACTAGCTCTTCCTCCTAACTTATATAAAAGCCAATATTAATGTATATTAGTTTAGATATTAATGTATAACTGAGTTGAAATATTAGTTCATATATTAATGTATATTTTGCTTATCAACTCAAGTAACAGGTGTGAAATATTTTTTTTCTGTTCAATTTAATAATAATAGTAATAAAAAAAATTGTCCAACTTATGGATTCAACCCGACCCAACCCGACCCATGTGGGTTGGGTTGGACTTATGTGATGGGTTGGGCTGGGTTGATTTTTTTTTAACCCACCAAGGTGGATTGGGTCAAAAAATCCCCTTAACCTGACCCAACCCGACCCATGCATACCCCGACCCATGCATACCCCTATTTAACAGCATTAATATATTTTGTTTATATTTTATTTCTCTGATATCCATACCTACCAAAACACACACACACACACACATATATATTGCCTATCTGCAATTGTGTAACCCTAATTGGATTTATTATCTATGTACTCTGAGCATACTGATGAGAGGTTATTGTTTATATGTGGAATGCAGATGTGGATTGCTAAGGCGGAGTATGATGAATCTGGTCCATCTATTGTGCACAGGAAATGCTTCTAATTCTTTGGGATGGGAGCAGTGCAAGTGTAATGTCCTGATTTGGGCAAAGCAATTGCAACGCACAGGATGACTGTTTCTCCTATCTGATTTTGTTGAAACAATGAACTAGTAGAGCGGTGGGGGGTGATGGCAGAGAGTTTCAATTCTTTCATTGTTGTTTTAATCAGCTGTTAAACAGTTGTAATTTATATGCCAAGTTTGAAGTTATATGCATTCTGCACTTTATTTTATTCCTGGCTTCTTCCATTTTCCTACGGTGGGAAATGTTATTTATTTTAGATTCTAGAGAGCTCCTTGATGATTAATATTGACTCAAACAATTCACCATAAATTCTCTTTTAGCATTTGTCCTAGATCTTTCAAGTTTAAAAGGTACTTTTGCCAATGAGCTTTAGCTCAACTGGCCCCTCCTCCCCTTATTTAGAGCATCCGCAGCCGGTTTCTATATCCCATCCTATTTTACCACCTCAAAAAGCAACTTTATCAATTATACAATATAATTTTCCAATTCTCCAACATCCCAAATTTTATATCTCAATTCTACTCATTAAAATAATATTTCTACCGCAATAAAATATTAATATCTCACAATTATCACTGTACAATACAACACATTATTTATTCATTTTTTATTCTTTTTCTCTTTCTTTCTGTTCAAGAACCACCATCATCGCCACCACCGCTGCACACCACCACCACCACCGGCAACCAATAATCTACCATCAACACTCAAAAAAAAAAAATCCAGAGAAAAGACCAGAACACTGCCCTTTGTCCATCAAAACCACCACCACCACCCTCTCCGCCCATCAACACCACACAAAAAAAAATCGGTGTACTAACTTATAAACTCTCACTGCCGTGTCAGCTTCGGCAATCACTCTTTCTTCGAGCTCTTAGGTTTTTTTTTGTTTTGGGTCTTCTTTTTTTTTTTTGTGTTTTGTGTTTTTCTTTTTTTTTTTTTTTTTTTTTTTGTGGGTGTTGGTGTTGATGGGGAGGAGGGGTGTGTTGTGGTGTTTTGAGGATGTGGTGGGTTTTTTTTTTATTTTTTTTTTGATTTTTTTTTTTTTTTTTTTTTTTTTTTTTTTTTTTTTTTTGTTGGTGTTGATGGGGCGAGAGGGTGGTGTGTGTTTTTTGATGGACTTTTAGGCTATGTTTGTCTTTTCTCTAGGATTTTTTTTTTTTTTTTTTTTTTTTTTTGCTTAGATGGGATTTGAACTCCAAACTTTTTATTAAGCAACAAAAGAGTTTATTAATTGAACTAACTGAAACCCACCATGTATAATAGTTTTAAAGTGTTATAGTATTTGAGGAATCAACTTCAATCATATTACATATTCAAAAGAGAGAGGAAATGCAAATTGTGAAAATTAACATAATTAAGAGTATGAATTTATTGGTTGATTGAATTGGCAAATATTCAAATATTTCAACTAACTTAAGTGGACAACTATATTTTTATATTCTTAATTATGTGTTATTAAATTTTCTTTTATCTTTTACTGGACTTTTGCTTTAATTGTTTTTAAAAGCAATTTAATTTAGGCAAGAATGTTATATTTTGAATAAATTACTTGCCATATAAATCTTGAAAAAATAAAATTGATTAAAAATCATTTAAATGAATAATTAATGCACCACCTTTAAATAATTAATACATAAAAAAGAAATTCATTACCGTATTAATACTTTCTTAATTACATGGCACAAATTTAGGCTACTACAATGTTAGTTTCATATATATTACATGTCATTAAAATGAGTTAGGAAATGTAAATTTACTTTGATAAATTCACAATTATTTAATTATTTTGATTGATTTAAGCTCAAAATTAATATTTTTTATTTTATTAATTGCTTGTGTTATTGAATTTGCTTTTTCCTTTCGATGATTTTGTATTGATTTTTCTCAAGGCAACTAAACATGAGGAATAATGTTATATTCCAAATATTTTTTTCTGTGATAAGTATTCCACTAAATTGTTTGTTATATAAATTTTATAAAAATAGCCACATAAATTCATTTTATATCACTAATTTATTAATTATCTATCAATAATAAATACATGGAAATAAATGCATTTAATCTCATTAAAACATGACAGTTGTCGACGGCCGGGCCATGAATGGCTGGAAAACTATCGGGCCTTCGTTCGACCACCCGTCGTGGTAACACTTCCGTGCGCGCAGGGCCTATTGGAGGCCCCTCTCGATAATGGTGTGGTTTGTGCGAAGCTTCGGGTGCTCTCTCTTGCGGGGGAGGAAGGTAGGTCTACCTTTGGAGGTGTGGCAGGAATCTTGGCCAAATTTTAGGTGATTAGCAAAGGTAAGTGAAATCACCACCAATCATTGGGTTTTTCTAAGGTGTGATTGGTCATTTATTTCTAGTTGATTTTATTACCGATCCTAGGCTAAGAAAAAGGTCATTTTTCCTAATCTAATGTGGATGGCAAAAATCTTGATTCTTAAGTCCGAAAGTTTGGTTACATGTGGGGAAGGTATTAGGCACCCCATAACGCTTGTCCAAGGACANAAATCAATTTTTTTTTTTTTTTAAACATCCTCAACTTTATCCACAGAAAAAAAAAAAAAAAAACTAAATAGATATATAATACAATTTATTTAAACTATTTTCTTAACTTCTTTTTAAAAATTTTCATCTATTTCATTTTTTTTTAAACCCATGTCCAACTTCCCCTAAGTTGGTTATTTTATTTTATTTTATTTTCACTCTATTTTTCGTTCTCTCTCTCTCTCTCTCTCTCTCAAATTTTCCCTTACTCATACTCCCCTCATTTTTTTTTTTCAAATCAACTATTCTTTATTTATTATTTTTTAATTATAAAACTTCTTCTTTATTTTTCATACAATAAAACTATTACTATAACTTTTCATCCATATCCCTTAAATTTAGACACTACTTCTCTCCTGTTGGTTTTCAAATTGCTAACCTTATCACCACAATATGGTTGGATCATTTTTCTAAATAAAAATTCCCATATAAAACACTATCTACAAAATAGGATCACACTCCCGATACACTCACGTTGATTTTCAAACTCAAATTACTTCTTCTTTAGTTCTCCAATTCTCTCAGTTATGTTAATCTTCTTTTCACCATTATCATCATTTTTTCTATTTACTCTACTCAAATTTGCTCCTGCTCAACGGTATGTGTATGTAAATATACTTTGGTCTTTTCTATTTTGATTTTCTAATTCATGAACAACTTTTTATTTTCTAGAAACAAATAAAATATTTGTGTAAAATAGCCCTTATATTTCAACCTCACTATTAATTTCTTTCACATATTTCTTCAATGAACGTGCACTAGGGTGCCTATCTTTAAGATTTTGGTATTTAAACTTCAAGGAACATGCACTGGGGTGTTTATCTTCAAGATTTTGGTATAGCTTCAAGGAACTTGCACTAGGGTGTTGATCTTTTTCGTTTATTTTGTCCTTTATCTCCAACAAACTATTTGGACTTTTGGTGCGGACACCACATGATAGCACATCTATGGAGATTATCTTTTATCATTTATGTTATCTTTATTTGAGTTTATCTTTAGTATTGGATTAGTATTTGAGATTGTTTAGGATTTGTTTAGGAGAGTTTATCTTTATCTTTGTGATTCCTGGAAGCTGTATATAAAGCTCCAGATGGTTTCTTTTGTACTTTATAGATTATTATTATGATTATTGAGATTATTTTCATTGATTTGTTTGTTGGTGATTCCAAACACCTTAGGTGGGAAGCCTAAGGTTCTATGGTAGGACTAATCTGGGTGGGAAGCCTAGGTTGTCCTACATCAACTTGGTATCAAAGCCCAACCCGATCTCCCCTTTGAGCAACCAAAATCACGACTGACAACCCATAGCCACACTCATCATCAGAAACAACTCAACCACCAGACATGCCATCACTCAAATACTTACCCCACGAGATTTGCAAACCAACGCAACCCAATTTCTTACCTCACGAGGTCTGCAAACCGAAGCCAGAACCAGTCCAAACCATATACCCTCTTTGGCCACACGAATTCTTCATCCCAAAACTAACAGAAAAGCCACTACTCCCCCAAAACAGAGAACATAAATTCCACCCAAAAAAAAAAAAAATCCAGATCCATAACTTCAAACCGCCAGATTGAGAACAAGAGAGTTGAAATCCACTACCAAGCCGCTGATCCCACCAACGGAATGACGTCTTCGCACAACCCACCGCCGAAATCATCTCCAACAACTGCCGTCGACGTGCCATCACCATCACTCCCACCGTGCCGCTTCACGGGTTCTGACATCTGACTCACCAGCTCTGACCTCCACCTTTAAGTGCCGCTGATAGTCATCGCTGACGAGCCCAGCCGCCTCTTCGCCGTCAACCCCAAAGATTTTCATGCTTGCTCTGCCGCTTCTTCTCTTTTAGTTTTCCTTTGTTTTTAGTTTCTCTAGTTTCGGTGTTTAGTTTTTGAACTTGGCAAATAAGACTTTAGCTTTATATTCTAGTACTTTCTTTATTGTATTAAAAAAAAAAAAAAAAAAAAACTCAAGTCAGGTTAAGCAAAAGCCTCAAGAAGGTTCTAGTGCACTACACGTGAGGACCAACAAGCCAGATTTCCACTTCCACTACACTACATGTGAGGCCTAATTTCCCCATTATTAGTAGCATGACCCACTGTCCAGTGAGGCCTAGGTTTTTAAGTCAGCCCAACCAAGGTGTGGACTTTCCTAACTTAATGAATTGGAATGCGCTTTCAAATTTAATATCAATATATCTACTATGTGCCTCAACTTTACCTTTGGTTACATGCTACTGCCTTTGCCCTTTGTTCTGCTTAAACTTTCACATGAATTTATTATTTTAGCTGCTGGTTTATTTTCTTTCAGCATTTTATTTTAGCCAAAAAAAAAATTCCTTTAAAATAATTAATTCTCAGTATTAGTAGTTGAACTAGCCTTATCACATTGCAACAATTAGGTCCTTTTAATTTCATTCTTGTTGAAGCTAGTGCTGCTTGAATGCAACAACCTGTGGAATTCATGACTTCTCTTCACATATAATTTAACTTGAGTTTTATCCTTACTATTCACTTGCTAGAATTAGTTTGTTGCTGCATGCATTTGCGTAGTGGTCGTCTAGTAACTAGTTCTGAAGAACAGTCTAATTCCAAATCAGAGTCTAGTTCTAAATCTTAGTCTAGTCCCCAATCCCGCCTAAACATGGATCCTCCTCCCCAAGATGAATTAAGACAAGCCATTGCAAAGCTTACTGCCCGTCTAGGCCACTTAGAGGCTAGGTATGATGAGGATAAAACACATAATGGAAGAAATAATAATAGACATGGCCCTCACCCTAGGCAAGACCAAAGAGACAATGAAGACAACTTAGCTAAGCATATCAAAGTAGAGGCCCCTACCTTCAATGGTGTTAGGAACCCTCAGGTCTACAATGATTGGGTGCGAGAGATGGACCCTTTTTTTGAGTGGTATGAGTTGTCTGAGGATAGAAAGGTTAGGTTTGCCAAAATGAAACTTGTAGGAAGAGCAAAACTCCATTGGGATAGTGTTGTCAACCACCTCCGTAAGACCCGCCAACCATCCATAACTCTTTGGGAAGAAATGAAGGCCAAGCTCAATGAAAAGTGCTTTCCAGTCTCTCGTCAAGGCAACTTGTTAGATCAATAGCATGATTTGTGACAAGACAATAGGTTTGCTGCTGAGTATGTAGAACAATTTGAAGAGTACAGGATACGTAGCAATGCAACTAAAGATGAGCCAATTACCTTGAGTAGATTTAGGAAAGGTCTCAATTATGATCTTCAAAGAGAATTGGTGGCCCAACAGATCTCAACTCTTGATGATGCTTATACCTTAATGCAAGATTCAGAGTTGATCCCTAGGCCTCAAGGTGGAAGGAGATTTGACAATCGCATGTTCCCTCACAACAATTTTGATGGTCCCCAAGGTTGATACCTCCAAGGTACCCAAAATAGGCCTTATCCCTATAATAGACCCTTACACATAGAAGAGAATCCTCAAGGTAGATACCATCAAGGTCCTCAAACTAGACCTAATCTCAACAATAGGCCCTTACGCCCAGAAGACAAAGGGAAGAGTGTGATTAGAGAGACATTTAGGCCTAATTCTAGAATCCAGTGCTTTAAGTGTCAAGGTTTTGGTCATATGGCTGCCCAATGCCCTAATAAGACTTTGTTGATTGAAGAATTGGATGGAGAGAAAGAGGTAGAAGAAGTAGTCTATGAGCCTAACATTGAAGACATCGTAGAAATAGGAGAGGATGATTCCACCCAATTAGCTTGCATTAGAGCTCTACCATCTTTTGACAACCTTAGTGAAGGTAGTCTTGATACTCCTGTAATGAGTGTTGTTAGGTGTACTCTAGCACAGTTCAAAGAAAGTGATGATTGGAAAAGAAATACTATCTTCCAAACCTTTGTCAAGTGTGGAACCACAAATTGCAAGGTTATCATTGACAGTGGAAGTTGCATTAATGCAGTTTCTTCTAAACTTGTCTCCCTCCTAGGTTTGAAGTTAGTGTCCATCCTAAGCCCTATAAGGTTTCTTGGGTAGATGATTCATCAATCACCATCAAGGATAGATGTCTTGTTCCTATTCATATCCTCTCATACAAGGCTTAGATTTCATATGATGTGATTCCAATGGATGTAGGACACATAATTTTGGAACGACCATGGCTCTATGATTTAGATGTCACTCTTTATGGTTGCTCGAACTCTTGTCCCTTCATGCACAATGGACAAATGATTAAGCTTAACCCAGTCAAAACTAAGTTTGTTAGTGCAAGTAAGGCTAGAGAAGAGCCCAAAAAACAAAGTATGAACCTCATCAGTCCAAAAGAACTTGAAAGAATTGTCAATCAAGACTTCATCATCTTTGCTTTGGTTGTTAAGGAAGCAGCAACATATAATTTTGAAGAACCAAGAAAAGAAGTACGGTCAGTGCTTTAAGAGTTTCAAGATGTTTTCCCTAAGGAGCTTCCAAATCAGTTGCCTCCTATGCGTGATATTCAACACGCCATAGACCTTGTCCCGGGAGCAGCACTCCCAAATTTGCCCCACTATAGAATGAGCCCTCCTCAACATGATGAGATGGTTAGGCAAGTGGATGAGCTCTTGCACAAAGGATTTGTGCATGAAAGTTTAAGCCCATGTACAGTCCCAGCATTCTTGACCCCAAAGAAAGATAGATCCTGGAGAATGTGCGTGGATAGTCGCGCAATCAATAAGATTACTGTGAAGTATCATTTTCCTATCCTTAGGTTAGATGATATGTTTGATATGATGTCAAGAGCCACAATCTTTTCGAAGATTAATTTGAAAAGTGGATACCACCAAATTAGGATCCGCCCAGGTGATGAATGGAAGACTGCTTTTAAGACAAAGGATGGTCTATATGAGTGGCTTGTGATGCCCTTTGGTTTATCAAATGCTCCTAGTACTTTTATGAGAATGATGACACAAGTACTAAGGCCTTTCATGGGCAAATTTGTGGTAGTGTACTTTGATGACATCCTCATTTATAGTAAATCAAAGGAGCAACATTTGGACCATCTTAAACAAGTTTGTTCCACTTTAAGGAGAGAAAACTTGTATGCCAACCTAAAGAAATGCTTTTTCTTCACTGATAGTGTCATTTTCTTAGGTTTTGTGGTCTCATCCAAAGGAGTTTCTACTGACCCACAAGAGGTCAAGGCCATAGTGGATTGGCCCGAACTTAAGAACATTCATGAGGTTTGCAATTTTCATGGGCTTGCAACTTTCTATCGCTGCTTCATATGTGGATTTAGTACAATCATGGCACCAATCACTGATTGTATGAAGCAAGGCGAATTCCAATGGTCAAATGCTGTTGGTAAAGCATTTCAAGAAATCAAGAAGAAGATGACAGAAGCACTGATGATGCGCCTACCAGACTTTGATAAGGTCTTTGAAGTGGAATGTGATGTGTCTGGTGTAGGCATAGGAGGAGTTCTTAGCCAAGATTATCACCCTATAGCTTACTTTAGTGAGAAATTAAATGAGGCTGAGAAGAAGTATTCAACATATGACAAAGAACTCTATGATGTGGTACAAGCTTTAAGATATTGGAGCCATTATTTAACACCCCATGAGTTTGTCATTTATTCTAATCATGATGCTCTCCGCCACATCAATTCCCAAAAGAAATTAAATGCTTGACATGTCCCTTGGGTTGAGTATTTGCAAAGATTCTCTTTTATTTTGAGACATAAATCTGGTGTTGAGAATAAGGTAGCTGATGCTTTGAGTCGCCGAGTCACCTTACTTTCTATGATGAGCACAAAAGTCATAGGGTTTGAGAAGTTGCAAGAGGAGTATGAATCTTGCCTAGATTTTGGAGAAGTGTACACTACACTTAGGACTAAGCATCTTCAGGTTGTTGATGATTTTATCCTCCAAGATGGCTACTTGTATAAAGCCAATAAGCTTTGTATCCCCCGCACATCAGTTAGAGGCTTTTTGGTTTGGGAAGTGCATGCGAGAGGACTTTCAGGACATTTTGGATGTGATAAGACAATTGAAGAGTTAGAGAGGCAGTTCTATTGGCCAAGTCTTAAGAGGGATGTTGCTAAGATAATTGGTCAATGTCATCAATGTCAATTGGCTAAGCATTGCAAGCAAAATACTAGCCTTTACACTCCTCTAGCAACGTGTTGTAGTTATTTATCAAAAAAAAAAAAAAAAGAAGAAGCCTTACTCTCTATTTTTTTTTGTATTTTTTTTAGGGTGATATATCAACAATTTTGTTAGATTGCATGACAGACACATTGGATGAATTCAGGGGAGCGAAATGGTAGTCAATCTATCAAGTAGTTGTTAATGAACATTTTTTTTTTTGTAAATATCCTATTATATGAAATTTAATGTTGTCCTTTTTTTTTTTTTTAATGTGAAAAATTTGTGTCTTAGCATAATGATAAAGAATAACTAGTCTTTGAGCACACGCGTGAGTGCGTGCTCAGAGGCTCTTCAATTTTTTGGTAAAATTTAATAATTTACATTTATTATAATTTAGAGCATTTATTATAATTTGGAATTACTGCTTCTTTCAATCACAAAAAAAAAAAAAAAAAAAAAATTTTTTTTTTTTTTTTTTTTTTTTGTGATTGGAAAATGTAGTAATTCCAAATTATAATAAATGTTCTAAATTATAATGAATGCAAATTATTAACTTTTACCAAAAAATTGAAGAGCCTCTGAGCATGCACGTGAATATTCTAATTAATTGTCAAGTGGTTGCATCAATTTTTTAAATAAAAACAAAAGCTTAACTGTTCTTATCAACTTTTCATTTACTGCTTTGTCAACCTTTTGGATAGATACAATTCAATTGTTGATATCTAACTGTTTTTTTTTTCCCTCCACTTTTTTATTCTATCATAAAATCAGTAACCATTATGGGTCTCTTTGGATACCGCTTATTGCTGAAAATACTATAACAAAATAATTTTTAAATGAGTGAATAGTGCTGTGGGACCTAGTTTTAACTTAAAATTTGCTGAATTTTGTACTTGTGAGTCTCGTGAACAGTGCACGGGACCCACAGAAAAATGCAAAATGTACTAAACTTTCAGTTTTCAGCAACATCCAAACTCACACTATATTGATTGAAGTACAGCAACTAAAAATTTTATAGGTGCAACTCATCCTGGTTTTACTCCGTGTAGGTGATTGATATCAAGTAGGGGTGGCAATTTTGTCTCGCCTCGCTTAACCTGCCCCTCCCCGCTTCACCCTGTAAAGGTGGTGGGGCGGGGATGGGAAAGATTTTAGCTCCGTATAGGTGATTGATATCAATTATCAAGCTTAATTCTTCTTCTTCCTTTCCTTATTTTTTTATTTTTATACATTTTGTAGATATCTACTTTCTTTACTTTATCATTTTTTGCTCTTCACTTCTTTTATTCCATCCTAGAATCAGTAACTAATACATTCAAAATCCTATGTGGCAAATTGTTATTGATTTTAATTTGAAACCACTACTAAAATAGCTTTTTTTTTTTTTTTACCTTAACAAGTAACAACATCTTACCATCTAAAATTTATTATAAAAGTGTTGTGAAAATATTATCAACATAATACTTTTTAAAATTATATTACCAAAAAATTTCAAGCAATTTAAAATGAGATTTAATATTTATCATCAAAATCATTTCCGTGATTTCTCTAAAAGTACCATGATACCATCATGATAAGACGTCCTCCAAATCTACATCCATATTGTTATTTACTATAAATTCACTTCTTTAATCTAAAAATAACCCTCCACTTCTCTCCCACGGAATTTGATAGGGATATTTTAGCTATAAAATTAATACCCTTGAAGCATCGCACAAAAAGGTTGATGGCACCCGCGTACCCGTCAGCTTCATGGAAACCAATGGAGGACTTAGGCGGACAGTACCACACGTGATGATCTCACAATGAAACTTGACGAGCACTTGTAAGCCGATGGGAAACCATTGGACAGGCTAGGGGCCTGATGAGGAGGAGAAGTCGACGGGGCCAGCGTGGCCTATCTTGGTCCCCACAAATGCCTATACATGGAAATATCTTGCGTGACATGCAAGATAAAACCCATTATTCGCCCGTATCTCTATCATATGGAAAGACACTCTAAAATCTTAGAAACCCTAAGTGCTAAGCCCTCTCAGCACGAAAAGATCCCTACTTTGAAGGGATTTCAATTCACCACTCGCTACTATATAAACACTAGACCTCCACCTTTCACAGTTACGCAGAAAATCCCTAGCTCTCTCACTAAAGAATTGATAGAGATTTGTCATTCGCTAACTTGACCTTTGGAGGGTTTTTGACCGGTACCACACCGGTGCCTTTTGCTTAGTCCATTTGTTCTTCTTCCACGGGTACCCATTGGAGTGGTTTGGAGCCTACAACTCACTGATGATTTCAGCACATCATTAGAATCTATAGTTTCAAAAGATTATTACAAGACCAATCTGATGCAAGGAGTGCATTAGCGTCTTTCACATATGATGCTATAATAGAAAACTCAATGCCCAAGTTAAACTCCTCACTATAAAATGTGTATTTGTTGTGATGCGTAGGCATGTATAACCCATACTTCAATCACAATATTGTTTATCGGTCTGCAGTTTTCTGTGTCGCAAAAAAATCTACAAAACTTCATTTACTGTTCTAACAATATTTATCCTTTTTAAATTTTTTTTTTTTTTTTATAGAGAAAATAACAATGTTTATCTATTAGGCATTCTTAATCATTTTTGGGACTTCTTTTAATTTCATTGCACATAAATCTATGTTTGTATGAATAATCCATGGACAGTACTAATATCTTGATTATATGGTTAAATGAAGTGCTTATTTATTTATTTTGAACGGGATTTATTCATGTTGTTCCCCTTTTCTCTCTCTCTTTTTTTTTTTTCCTTGTATTTTGAATATTAGCTGTTATATTTCTACTAATTCATGTACAACATAATTAATTAATATCTATGTTTTTAACTAATTAATTAATGTATTTTCTTCTCAAAAAAATTAATTAATGTATTTTTGTCATGTGACTTATTAATTATTAAGATAGTTAGTTCACTTTAGGTATATCTACCTTCACAATAAAAGAAAGAAAAAAAATTACTTTGTTTCATTAGTATAAGTGTATAACTATTGAAGTTTTTTTTTTTTTTTTTTTTTTGGGACTATTGAAGTTAATTTTAAGCGTTTCATTAGTTATTAATTAATATAATTTAGATTTATTCACGTCTATTTTTAATTAAGTCGTGCATCACACAGTAGTGTACTCTAATTAGAGTATAAAGTCATAGGAACCACAGCCACAAGTAAATCAAATGTGGCATATATTTGAAAACTATAGATATCAAAGACTCCAAGCAACCTTGGCAAATGTTAGGAGGTTGGGTTTCCGTAGATAATAGTAGTACATCGTCAATTATATTTATATTTATTTATTTGGAATGGTCGACTTAATATTTTTAACAATACATAGTTACATTGTTAGAGCATTCTCATCAAACATGTCAAAAAATATAGCATTTAGCATCTCAAAACACTGCCTTATCAATTTTAACACTCCACTTTACAATACACCTAACATCAAAAGTTTTATTTTTTTTACCACTTTATGAAAATATTATTTATTTATTATTTATTTAATTCCTTTTTATTTTCAATCTCATCTCTTGGGGGAATGGGCAGACTAAGCGTGTAATGGGCAAGTATGTAGTAAGTTAGGCAACGTTTGAAAGAATAATGGAAAGTAGTATCTTGAGTTTCTAAAACTCGAGATCCTTATTAAAACTCGAGTCTCAAAGACTCGCTGTGTAACTGTTTTGTTGCTGAAAGGGCCATAGAGATCTTGAGTTTTAGAAACTCAAGTTCCTATAGTGGCGTTTTTAAGTCATATAGTGACATTTTAAAACCCTATAGCAGCGTTTTCCTGCAACAAAATTTATAAGTGTGACTAGGGAGCCCTATAGTGGTGTTTTTAAGCCCTATAGTGACGTTTTAAGGCCTTATAGCGGCGTTTTCCTGCAAAAAATTTTTATGGTGTGATCAGGGAGCCCTATAGTGGCGTTTTTATGCCCTATAGTGACGTTTTAAAGCCCTATAGCAGCATTTTTCTGCAATTTATGGAATTCGAGTATTTAAAACTCGATTTTACTTGGATTTTTTTCCACATTATCCCCCATTCACTTACAAATTAAGACTTAAAAACTCGAGTTTCATCTTGGAACTCGAGTTTTAGACACTCGAGATGCTACTTTTCAACATTCTTTTTAACTGTGACAACTAACTAAATTTTTTAATATTTATTGTTATTTAGAAAAAAAAATTCCTCATCTCTTCCCCTTTCTCTTTCTATATCTCTCTTCTCCCAAACAAAAGCATCCAACCCACTGCAAACCCAACCCGCTGTCGCTGCCGCTACCCACACCCACACCCACTGCCACCAGCCACTACTGCCACCAGCCATAACAAACCCACACCGAAAAAAAACCCTGCAAACGCAACAAACCCATACCAATCAGAACGCAACAAACCCAAAATTCTGGTTCCAATAGGTTTGACAAAATCATATTCCCACAGAGCATGCATCACCGATTCATGCTCCTTCAAACAAAGAGGACAAGATGACTTAGATAAGATTTTTATGCTTCATCATATTTGCCTTTAGTTGGCAAAGCATCAACACAGAAAAAAAAAAACCCACAAACCGGAACCACAGAGGCTTGGTTCGGTGGCTCAAGGCAGGGGCAAGTCGGTCTGGGACGAGAGGACTGGCAGCGTGGGTGACCAGCGTGGGTATGGAGATAGCGCAAAGATCGGAGGGTAATCGGACAGTGGGGATGGAGATAACGACGATGATGACGACGAGGAGAGAGCATGTGGGTTTGGAGAATAACGGCAGCGGCATGTTTTGGCGCCAGAAGGAGAGAGGGACGGAGAGCATGAGAGAGACTGACAAAGGAGAAGTGAAGGAAGAGAGAGAAGGGACTTCGAACGAGACAAACACGGAAGAGAGAGAGAGAAAGAAATTAATAAAAAATTATAGCATAGTGCTACAGTGCGGTCTCAAAAATGAGAGCACACTGTAGTAGTATTGCAAAACTTTTAGCATATAAAATCTTTGATGTAGCACGTTTTTGAGTTATAAATGCTAAAAAATAGCATCTTTTAGCATATACAATGCTTAATGAGAATGCTCTTACATACTTATATATTCATCGAACCAATTAAGGAAACATGACTTAATAAACAAATATTACAACCCACGACTTGAAAATAAACAATATTTTTGCGTGGTAGGAAAAAAGAGTATTGCTCTTGAATCAAATAAAATGGAAGGAAAAAAAAAAAAAAACCAGTTCATAGTTGGTTATGTTGGACGAATTAGAAACATTAAAAAAAAAAAAAAAAACAAATAATTTTAAATTGCCAGGTAGGTAGCAAGTGGCTTTTCTTTTGGCTTTTATATGCAAATACTACATAGATAATTAGATATCATGAATATTTCTCATATCTCAACACTAGGTTAAGCTCGATCGATGTCAACACTTAGAATTGATTTCTTTGGTGGATGAAGATTTTTAATTTGTAAATATTATTATTAATTTATAAGTTCTCTTATTATTGAATGAGGAACACGTAATCGAATCAACTCAAAAACACACTAAAAAAATAGCCATTGGTGCTTTTGACTTTATGCTTAAAAAAAAATCACCATGAAATGAATAATAAACACATTTATTCAATCAAAAGAAAAGTGACACATTTATTTATTTATTTATTTTTGAATACCAGTCAAAAGTGTGATAGGTAAATGCCTTTCTTCCTAACAATCACCAATAAAGTTGCACTTAATTTTATTTTATTATTTAAAAAAAAAAAACACTATGTACTACAAAACATTTATAGGGTAAAACATTTTTGATACAAGATACTTCCTTTTTTTTAAAAAAGGAATGTATTTAGTGCTTCATGTCAAATTAAGTAATTTCACCATAAACATTATGTTAGACATGTAGGATTTAAAGTTAATGGAAGTGAATAAAATGACATAAAGTGTATGCCAAAATTCACTATTGGCTCATGAACTTTACTCACTGAGCAATTTTGATCTCTGAAATTTCAAATGAGTGCTATTGGTCCTTGAAATTTTAAAAATGAGAACAATTAATCCCTTCATTAACTTCAGTTAGTTTTCTTGTTTATGTGTCTAATGAAATGATGAAGTGGCTATTTTAAAATGATGTGGCAAATTTTTTTTAACTAAAAAATTATACATAAGAAATTATTCTATTGCTTTTGTCTCCGGAAGGACTCTCTTGTGTTCAAAAGGATTCTCAAATTAATTTAGGATGGTAAGATCTAGCATGCTACACAATAGTCTCTCTGAAATCCATTAATTAAAATTGGACTTGTTCACCTACTTTAGTTATAAAGTTTTTCATGTTTAAACTTTAAAGTGAACAAAATCCTATTGTGACAACAATGCAAGGATAGATTAATTAACACCTATCCAACATTCTTAAAAAACTAAAAAACACCCATACAACATTGCCCACGCTCTACAATAGGAGAAATTATAAGATTCTCATGGTGGACAAGTGATGTGGTCTACCATTCTAGTAAAAGACTCCCACTTGTTTAAAATTGTGGAGTTTTAAATAAAAACTAAATTGACTCAACAATTTTAAATTGGTGGAAGTCTTTTACTGGATTGGTGGATAAATGACATGATTCACCGTGAAGACTGTATAATTTCTCTAGCAATGAAGATGAATAATGTCTCAGCTACTTTCATCAATTGGAACTTTTACAATAAGACACATAGAATAAGCAATTTCTAAGCACCTTTAAGAACTCGGGTCAGCTATTCTTTCTCTCTCTCGTTGGTCTATTTCAAACTAGAGATTTTGTCCACGGGTTATGCTCTATTGACCCAACATATGTATAATTATTTTTTAGCAAAAAAATATAAAGTTTTGCCACATTGATGTTTCGCTACATATGTAAGTAAGGAAATTAATGGAAGGGCTAGTGCTCATTTTTTAAACTCCAATGACCAATAGATTTCATTTGAAACTTTGGAGATTAAGAATGTTTCATATGTAAACTTCAGGAACTAATAATGTATTTTGGCCTAAACATAATATTTCAATAATTTAAAGATGAAAATTGAAGTTTGCGTAAATTTTATGGACAAAAATAATATTTTCTTCCTTACAAAAATTGGGTTAAAGCAAAAAAAAATTAAAGTTTTGCGACATCGTTGTTTCGCTACATATGTAAGCAAGGAAATTAATGGAAGGGCTAGTGCTCATTTTTTAAACTCCAAAGACCAATAGATTTCATTTGAAACTTTGGAGATTAAGAATGCTTCATATGTAAACTTCAGGAACTAATAAAGTATTTTGGCCTAAATATAATGTTTCAATAATTTAATTGAAGTTTGCGTAAATTTTATGGACGAAAAAAATATTTTTTTCCTTACAAAAATTGGGTTAAAGCCAAAAAAAATAAAAGTTTTGACTTCTACGATGTCGTTGTTTTGCTACATATGTAAGCAAGGAAATTAATGGAAGGGTTAGTGCTCATTTTTTAAACTCCAAATACCAATAACTTTCACTTGAAACTTTGGAGATTAAGAATGCTTCATATGTAAACTTTAGGAACTAATAAAGTATTTTGGCCTAAATATAATATTTCAATAATTTAAAGACAAAAATTGAAGTTCGTGTAAATTTTATGGACGAAAATAATATTTTTTTCCTTACAAAAATTGGGTTAAAGCAAAAAAAAATTAAATTTTTGCGACGTCATTGTTTCACTACATATTTAAGCAAGGAAATTAATGGAAGGGCTAGTACTCATTTTTTAAACTCCAAAGACCAATAGATTTCATTTGAAACTTTAGAGATTAAAAATGCTTCATATGTAAACTTCAGGAACTAATAAATTATTTTGGCCTAAATATAATATTTCAATAATTTAAAGACGAAAATTGAAGTTGGCATAAATTTTATGGATGAAAATAATATTTTTTTTCCTTACAAAAATTGGGTTAAAGCAAAAAAAGTTAAAGTTTTACGACGTCATTGTTTCGCTACATATGCAAGCAAGGAAATTAATGGAAGGGCTAGTGCTCATTTTTTAAACTCCAAAGACCAATAGATTTCATTTGAAACTTTGGAGATTAAGAATGCTTCATATCTAAACTTCAGGAACTAATAAAGTATTTTTGGCCTAAATATAATATTTCAATAATTTAAAGACGAAAATTGAAGTTCGCATAAATTTTATGGACGAAAATAATATTTTTTTTCCTTACAAAAATTGGGTTAAAGCGAAAAAAATTAAAGTTTTGTGATGTTGTTGTTTCGCCACATATGTAAGTAAGGAAATTAATGGGAGGGCTAGTGCTCATTTTTTAAACTCCAATGACCAATAGCTTTCATTTGAAACTTTGGAGATTAAGAATGCTTCATATGTAAACTTTAGGAATTAATAAAGTATTTTGATCTAAATATAATATTTCAATAATTTGAAGACGAAAATTGAAGTTTGCATAAATTTTATGGACGAAAATAATATTTTTTTTTCCTTACAAAAATTGGGTTAAAGCGAAAAAAATTAAAGTTTTGCGACGTTGTTGTTTCACCACATATGTAAGTAAGGAAATTAATGGAAGGGCTAGTGCTCATTTTTTAAACTTCAATGACCAATAGCTTTCATTTGACACTTTGGAGATTAAGAATGCTTCATATGTAAACTTTAGGAATTAATAAAGTATTTTGATCTAATTATAATATTTCAATAATTTAAAGACGAAAATTGAAGTTTGCATAAATTTTATGGATGAAAATAATATTTTTTTCCTTACAAAAATTGGGTTAAAGAAATAAAATTAAAGTTTTGCGACGTCGTTGTTTCGCCACATATGTAAGCAAGGAAATTAATGGAAGGGCTAGTGCTCATTTTTTAAACTCCAGCAACCAATAGCTTTCATTTGAAACTTTGGAGATTAAGAATGTTTCATATGTAAACTTCAAAAACTAATAATGTATTTTGGCCTAAATATAATATTTCAAAAATTTGGAGACGAAAATTGAAGTTCGAGCAAATTTTTATGGACGAAAATAATATATTTTTTTCTTACAAAAATTGGGTTAAAGTACTTGCTTCAAGAAACGAATAGTGTATTTTGGCAAACAAGAAAATTGCTTTTAAAAAAAAAAAAATTATTGCTGATAAAATGATTTATTAACACAAGAAAAAAAGAGGGGGGAAATGAGCCAACCAACTCTACCCTTTCCCAGAGGAATGGATGATAGAGATGGGAACATAACGCTCCCACTTAGAAGAGGACACTGTGGGTTCTAGTTAGCTCAACTGGTAAAGTCTTTAATAGTTGTATAAGAAATTTGGGGTTCAATCCCCGCTTATACCAAAAATTGATTGGTATCTTGATCTGATGATAAAGAATTACTATTAGAAGTGGACGTCATAAGTTGAAACTCTCTCTCTCTCTCTCAAAAAAAAAAAAAAAAAAAGGGGACACCAAGTGTCCAATACAATGAGCCAAAGAGTTCATATTTCTTAATTTTTACAACAAAAAATTTCCAGTCAAAAAATTTATTACAAAGGGAAGCTATATCATCCAAGATTGAGGACACCTGCCAAGGAGGTTTAGACCAATTTGCATCTCCTTCAAAAATAACTCGCAGGAAGCCCCATCTTTATTCTTTATGGCATTGACTACAGCAAAAAGCCTTGCCCTTTTGCCTTTGCCCAAACTGAATTACCTTGGTCTATGGTTTGCGTCCAACCATGGGAGACATTCATGTCCTATTTTCTACAAACTGCTGCTAGAGTTACACGGGATTCCTTAACTGTTGCATTGAAGCTAACGTTTTTCAAGTCAAGAAAATGCTCTTTCCAGTGACTTTCAAAAACTTGATTAGTTTCCCTCACAAAAGCAATTGGGTCAACACCCATACTGTCACAAAGCACCTCGTTTCTAAGCCGCCAAATTTGATCACAAACCACTTCAGCAAACAAAAATTAATTCATGCTCCTCCTTAGCTCTAAGACCTAGATACTTACATGGATTTAGTATCATATGATCCCATTGTGAGATAGATCTGTGTCGGTTTTGGAATAGTTTATCTAACTTTTTGTTGAAAGTGTGCTAAAGTATACTTATATTTTGAAATTTTTTTTTGACAAAAGTGAGAAAATGCAGAAAAAAAGTGGAGTTTCAAAAAAATTATACATAAAAACTAAAATTTAAAAGCTAAATCTGATGCCAAATAGAAAGTGCAATAGGGCAATGTGAAAAAACATGCAGCAATGTTTCCAACTTCTCTTGACATAGCAAGCATGATTGTTCTTGTACCTAAAATTTATCAAAATTTATTCACTTCTTCTAACCCAGATATTTCTCAAGACCTGGAAGGCCAATTCCATATAGCTTGAATGAAGAAGATTTGACCATCCTTACAAGCCTACCATGCTTAACTTAAGGGTGTTATTTTTATGGGATCACATAAGACACCACGGCCGATGGAATGTCTGCTTTATTTTCAAACACTATTGGCGTATAAATTATAATTGGAAGCGATGTACCATGTGTCATTTTGAGTTTTTTATTTTTTAAGGGGCTACATGTTAAAACAACTAAATCACTCGTTTATGACCTTAATTCCTAAAGGTAAAAAAGCAGTCATAGTGAGTCAATTCAAAACTATAGTGGTCTACAAAGAAATTTCTAAGATCTTGGCAAATCGATTGAAGACAAAAGGAGAAGAAAAAAAAAAAAGAATAATTGTTGGGGAGATAATACTTTAGGAAGACTCTATTTAAGATATTAATATAACATATAGGGATATTACTAGATCTAAAAGTTTAAGCCAATGAATTTGGGTCCAATTATGCTATATTGATCCCTCATTTGTCATTAATTTCCAATGTGAGACTTTACTACTTAATAAATCACACTGCTCATACACTATAACAACAATATTGTATCAATTTTTTATCTTCAATTGTTACTTAAATCTTCAATTACTTTCTTTCCCCTAAAATTTCCAATAAGTTATTCTAAACATTATTTTCCTCTCCTTTATTGACAAAGTTTATGACTATAAGAATATTAATGTTTTGTCAAAAGTTTTGTAGTTCAATTGTTACATCTTAATATTTCTAACGAAGATGTGTTGAGTTCAAATCCTTTCATTATAACTATAGAATAAAAATAAATAAATAAAAATGAGAAAAGTTAATAGATACTCTAAGGATATTGATTTAAGAAATATTTTTAAAAATTTTTTATGAAGAAAGAAAAAAAAAAATTGATGACTTTTTATATTTAAGATGTGCGCTTATTTTCTGACTTTTTTTTGGGATTAGCGCCTGGTGTACTGTTCATGGGATATGAACAGTGCAATCAGGCCAATGAACAGTAACTAACATATATATTTATTTTTTGTTTTCAATTTTTAATTTTCAATTTTTAGTAAAATAAGCGGTATCAAAACATATACTTATCATGAAATCAGTATCAATTTTTTTTCTTTAAATTGTTTATTAACCATTACTCAATGAACACCCATAAACATGACTTTATGAAAAAAAAAAAAGAAAAAAGAAAAAAAAAAGCTTCTTATTCGACTTTCGACTTCCGAGTATCTGACCCCACCTTAATGGGAGTAGTTAGGCAGAGTTTAAGACGATATTGCTTTGTTAATTTACCAGGGGGGAGTTGGTTAATGATTATAGTTGTCGTTAGCGAGAAACTATTGCAAACAACGCCATCTGCGCGTACCATGCGAGACGCTACTCGGCAATGACCTGACTAATATAAGCATAGACTAGCCAAGACTTAGACTATCATTTTCTTCCTTTTTGATTTGACTTTTATGGGTACAAGAAGAAATGTCGGCCATCTATATATATATATATATATGCTTACCAAAAATATATATATATATATATATTAATTTCTTTTTGCTTTAAAAAAAAAAAAGTTCTAAACTTGAACTACTACACCAATGTTACATATATTTTAATTTTTCGTTTTGCTTTTTGAAAAAAGAAGGAAAAAAAAAAAAAAAAAAATCTAAACGTGAACAATGATGCATTCTGTTTTGTTTGTTGCCTTTGTAGTATTAGAAAGTAGATCATTATAAGTGGACGAAAAACTCAAAAAGCATGATAGATAATCACTTGATGTGGATGGTAATTGGTAACCTTCATTTTCATCTTTTCTTTGTTTAATAAGCAGTTCAATATTTCAATTATATTATCCTTGGTTTATATATATATATATATATATAGAAAAATTGGAGAGGTTTATATATATAATATTTAACAACAAAAGAGGTGCAGTGCCACCAGGATTATCTACAACAAAATATAGGCAAAAGTCTATCTACACCTTAACCCATCCTATCAAACATAATGTCATGCTTAACGAGAGATGAGCTCTGAGCATATTCTTTTATTCTTTCTGCTTGGTCTTTTCCTCTCGTAGACAAAAGATTTGGAACCCCGTTAGTTTCACTTGCGGATTTATATTATCCTTTGTTGCTTTACTTGGAGACACCAGGTTTTTCTGAGGTTTTGGCAGCATTGGTACATGCTGATTTTTTAATGAGGATTCACTTAATTATTTTCATAAAAGAGTCCTAGTTTGGGATGCAATGTAGTAACCAAATCGGACCATTGTTTTTCAGATATCACATAGCCTTCCAAGGGGTTAATGTTTGTAATTTTGTATTGTTGGCTTCAACACTCCCCATTGTCTTGTCAGTCCCAGACTTTTACTATTGTATCTTTAAAAGTTCAAACTAAAATGCAGGTATAACTGTATAAGTTACTTCAATTTGGAAAGTTTTTTTTTTTTTTTTTTTTGGGTGACAAATTAAGGATTGAATCTTCGGTATTTACCTATATCAATGGAAAGGGTTTAAGCCTTAAGCTAGGAAGCACAGACATGAACACAGATGCCAGCACGGGTATGACTATGAGTACAATACGGTAATACAAATAATTTTTAAAAAAAATTATAACATGACACGACAAATAGAATATTGCTACGACACATATACAAAATGGGTACGGTATTCTAAAAGAAGTGCTTATACTTTATAGGGTTTAAGAGAAGATTAAGAGTTATCTACTGTTATATAGCTCATGAGAGCTCATGAGAGAGAGATATGAATAAAGAAGGAAAAAAAATGCCAACAGGTTTATAAACTTGCAATACAACGACATTATTTGGTCTTTTTTATAAGTAAAATTAAGATTCAAATCTCCCTCCTCATTTACTGTTAATATTATTTTAAAATCCTCACACTTATTGTAAAAATTGGATTAAAAAAAAAACCATATAGCAAGGCTATATTAATGCTTTTGTAAGTTTTTTCTATATAAAATAAATAAATTATGAGGAAATTTTTTTTTGAAAAAATAATAAATTTTCATTATAACTATTTGATTCGAGGCATAGAGAAAAGTAATGATAAAATTAACATTGTAAAGTTAAATATATGTCCTTGATTGAAATTATATTTGATAAATTATAGGAATAAAAATAATTTTCTATCATATATTCTCTTAATAAATTTGGGGGATCCTCAAGTTTTAAGAATTTTCTATCATATATTTCCCAAATACCCTTAAGTCAACACACTTTTTCCTTTTTACCCAACGAGCCCCTGAAGTCAGTCGTGAAAAAGTTTGATAGGGGTAGTTCAATTTTAAAGGATCATCCAAACGCGTCCTATTGAGAATTGGTCACTGCACTCCCACGCGTCCGCGCGCACTTTTTCATTGGTGATTAGCCGTTAAATTTAAATTTATTTAATACACATTCAAGTGGGATTAGCCAATTATTAGAGGAATAAAAATGATATCGCTTTTGATATTTCCTTATTGCTTGTCACCTCCCCTTCATTTTCACAAGTTCCTCATTCATCATGATGCATATTTTAAAAAGGAGGCGAAATTTAGATACAGTTAATTAGATGTTTTATATTAGGTTACTTGATTTATATTGACCAATGAATTAAAAATAGGATCATCTATAAGAGGGTGAATAGATATTGAGACGAGGAACTACTCTAAAGTCTCTAGCGGAGTAGAATTACAAGCAAAATAAAAGGGCAATTGAATTAATTATCAACACATAAATTTAGATTACTCCTACTTATTAGACTTCTAATTAATTAAGGGGTTGCTTGGAGATACTTTATTTTTAATGAAAGAAATATAGGAGGTTTGCGGGTGTGGTCACTACCTTTTGCTTACTTAAACCTAACTCAAGCATGACGCGTGATTATTTGCACAATAATGAGGCTTGCCATTGTTCGAACCTATATTTCACACTCGTAGGAATAATGGTTCATGAAGTGATGACTCTTGACATCAAACCACCCCTTTGTTGAATAGTTGAGAGTATAAAATGGTAAGGACCTTGCCCTAATGAACTACAATATATGAAAGCTTAAAATTAAATTGAAGAATTTAAAGTAACACTTAAGAATTTTTAAATTTCATAAAACACTTAAAAAACTATCCCTAAGATTTCCCTTGAAAGAATTTTGTTAATACTCTCGTTTGTAAAAAAAAACCATAACTTTAAAACTTGTTATGATCCTTGTCTTAATATCCTCCAACATGTCTCTCATTCCAATGACTAGTTCATTCCCATCATGCTTTCTTACTAAATGATATATACACATATATAATTGACCCACCTGCCATTTGTTGTATTATTTTTCTATATATAATACATTAATCAAACAACTAGTTAATACAACAAATTATAACTTAGTTGTATGCTTCCAACACCCATTTAACAGTATAAAATCTAAATCGGTTAACTTGTGTTAGAAAATATCCGCATACAATCAATATACTATTGATTCAAAATCCATCCATATGCGTTTATATCAATAAAATAATCCTCATCCACTAGTATAATCTTAAAATATTAACCAATCACTTTAAGTTACTTCTAAATTTTTTATAATTGTGAATCCAGTTAATTCAATTAATAAGAAAACAATTGAATCTCACCTACACCAAAAAAACCTTACCGGTGTTTTTGTAATAGATATGTTAGGTTTTAAAACTTATGGCGTCCTTTGTATGATAGTTGTTTTTTATTATCAGACTAAAACACGTTTTTATTATTATTATAGAGTTTGAACCTATAGTGTTCGTTGATAATTGTGTTCTTTATTATCAAACTAAGATACCAATCGGTTTTTGGTGTAGGTGGGAATTGAATCCCAAAACTCTTATTCAATTATTAGAAATTTTGCTAGTTGAACTAATTAGAACCCACATGAGTTTCTTTTCAATATAACCAAAATTCAAACCTATGTTATTTACTTGACTATAAAAAAAAAACTTTACCATATAACTAACACCAACAAAGCTACCTCATATTCTATCTTTCGCTTAAAAAAAAAAAAAGCTACAATCCCTATAGTTATAAGGGAATGTTAATAAGTACCGTGCGGTTCTTGTTAAGATTTTTCTATATGCGTCTTACTTAAAAAAAAATTGTAAAAAAATTGCTAAAAGTTGAAAATATATATATATATATATAGTGTTACCGTAAAAAACGGCCAAAAAAATTGTTGTTAATCGGCACAGTGACCATAACACAACCCTAGTTATAAAAGCTTTTTTGGCATTTTTGAAGTGAACTTTCGTTGCAAAAACATCCCATTTCCAACATACCTAAAAAGCAAAAAGCAAAAACTAAAATCCAAGTAAGTCTCTCTCTTGACGGTGTCAAGTCACAGCAAAAGTCAAGCCTCTAGCCACCGTAAAAAGCAGAAACAAAACAATACTAATATTTAAGAAAAAAATACTATGATGCCAAGCATCTCACTCTTTGATACGCTTTCCGCTTTAACAACTCTCTCTCTCTCCGTGTCTGTTGCCGGGCTCTGCGCAGAGAAATGGAGCTGTTGCAGCCATCGCACCCACCTCATCACGGCATAGGCACCAACACCTTGTACGGGTTCCCTTCTTCCGGGTCTAACTTCGGGTACGGGTTTCACCCGGAGATGAATTCACAACCTCCTCAGCTTCCATATATTCTAGAGGAAGCAGGAGATCATGAAGAAGAAGCAAGAGATCATGAAAAAGTACATGTGGCGGTCGGTAAGTCTATGGAGCGAGCTGTGGCTTTGCTTCAATGGTCTTGCAAGAACTTTCGGGACCAAGAAATTTGTGTTCTTCATGTTCATCAGCCTTCTCATCAGATTCCTACACTTTGTAAGTTTCTTTGACTTGCTTCTTCAATGTTTTTCGTTAATGGGTCTCTGAATTTTGTGTTGGATTTTCAAATTTTTGACTGCAAGTCTTGTGGGTGCGTTTGATTGAAATTCTTGTGCTGTGTGTAATTGTTTTAACTTTTAAGTATATGGGTGCGTTTAACTCAGGTTTTTGAGCTTTTGCTGAATTTAAAAATGTTCCTTGAAATTCTGATATATTTGTGGGGAATTTTAATTAGGGTATACTTTGTTGTGGATATGTCAGTTAAGTTTACATAAAAAGTTTTTTGCTTTGTCAAGTGGTTGTTAAAAAAAACAGTAGTAATAATTAATAACGAAGATATGAGATGTGATTACTTTCCTTTTCTTTTCTGAGATTTTGTTAGTATACAGTATACTGGCTGAGATATTATGATTTGTGCAAATTTGGATGAAGATTTGAGATTCATCATATCAATTTGTTTTACTTTCCTTCATTGTCGCATCTTGAGTAAGCTAAATTGTTTTTTTGAATAAAAAATTTCGTGCAGTGGGAAAATTACCGGCAAGTAAAGCAAGTAGTGAAGTAGTGGCTGCGTATAGAAAGGAGGAATGGGCACAGACAGTGAAGCTCTTAGGATCTTACGTGAGCCTTTGCAATGCAGAAAAGGTGTTTGTCTCTCTGTGCTTATTGTTATTGTAATTACTGATTTTATGCAGTTTCCATTCAGAAATTTAATTTGACTGGGATCATCTGTATTGTGATTGTTCCATCAACTCTTTGTGATTCTTCTTTTTTCACCACTTCTCTTTGCAGTCTACCATCATAAAAGTGTATAGCCTTCTGTGTATGAGGCAAAATCAGCTTTATGAATAATTTGAGTTTTCTTGGAGTTTGATGAAGCAATAGTACTCTTGATGTTGATTGTTAGTGTCAAAAGTTGCTGCATTAATGAGAAGTGTGTTCTAACTTTTGTTTCTCAAGTTGTGGTTTTTCCTTGGTATATGCTTTTCCTGGATGAAAGTAGAAGTGGAGTTAATGCCAAGTTAGAAATTTGGCAAGGTGCACTAGAATCTAAAGGGTTTCAATTAAGTAGGGTTAAAACAAAGTACATAGAATGTAAATTTAGTAAAAGTAAAAACATAGAAAAATCAGCGGTAAGATTGGATGGTCAGGAGATACAAAAGAGTGAGAGTTTTCAAATCAATAATTCATAAAGATAGAGAGATTTAGAGATTTAGAGTGTGAATCATAGGAAAAGAGTAGTGTGGATGAAGTGGAGAAGTGTATCAAGAGCATTGTATGATTGTAGAATACCTATTAAGTTAAAGAGAAAATTTTATAAGATTGTTATACAAACAACTATGCTCTATGACACTAAATGTTGGGCTTGTTAAGAAGCAATATATTCATAAAATAAACGTAACTGAAAATATTAAGATGGATAAGTAGAAATACACCAAAAGATAGGATTCAAAATAAGGAAATCCTCTTAAAGATAGGGGTGAGTCGCTTGAGATGGTTTGGTCATGTTCAAAGGAGAGTGATTAATGCACCGATAAGAAAGAGTTAGTTGATTCAAGTTGATTGAACAAAAAAAAAAGGTAGGAATCAAAAAATAACATTAGTGGAAGAAATAAAAAAGGACATATCAATTAAGAAAGTAACAAAGAGTATAATTTCAGATAGAATATAATGAAGGAAAAGAATACATGTGGCAGACCCTAACTAATCTATTGAGGATCCATAGCCAACCCCAAAAATTTGGGACGAAGGCTTTGTTGTTGTTGTTATTGTATGTATTCCAATCATACTAAAAGTCAAATTTTAGGATAGTGGTTCGGAGCAGTTTTAAATAAGAGTTAGAAAGTGTTTGGATTTCAAAAATTAATTGCCAAGCCATGTAGTGAGCAATAGTTGGAGAATTTGCTAAGTCACGGGCACTTAGCAGTTATAATTTGATTGGTTTTCAATTATAAAGCACGTTAAACATTCCTTTAAAATGTACCAATATTTTTACAATTTTTTTTTTCTTTCCTTTTTTTGACCTCAAGTTGGTTATTACTATAAAGTGAGGGTATTTTGAGGCATTTGTAAACTGGACACCAAAGAGGTCTACTCCAATTATATTAGTAATGATAATTTAGTTGGAAAGTTTATCCAAAAAGAGAAAGCTCAAAAAAAGACAACCTATGCCAAAGTTTTGATTCCATACCATACCGTATTGGCTGGTACTATTGAAAAATTTTATACTGGTTACTAAACAGTTACAGTTAAGCCATCCTGAAACATTTCAAGTACTGGCCTATTTCGGCTTGTACCAGTTATTCCGGTGTGTTTTAGCAGTTCTGGCCTGTAATACAATCTGGGACTGCAAAAATTTCAAAAAAAAAAGGTAGGAATCAAAAAATAACATTAGTGGAAGAAATAAAAAAGGACATATCAATTAAGAAAGTAACAAAGAGTATAATTTCAGATAGAATATAATGAAGGAAAAGAATACATGTGGCAGACCCTAACTAATCTATTGAGGATCCATAGCCAACCCCAAAAATTTGGGACGAAGGCTTTGTTGTTGTTGTTATTGTATGTATTCCAATCATACTAAAAGTCAAATTTTAGGATAGTGGTTCGGAGCAGTTTTAAATAAGAGTTAGAAAGTGTTTGGATTTCAAAAATTAATTGCCAAGCCATGTAGTGAGCAATAGTTGGAGAATTTGCTAAGTCACGGGCACTTAGCAGTTATAATTTGATTGGTTTTCAATTATAAAGCACGTTAAACATTCCTTTAAAATGTACCAATATTTTTACAATTTTTTTTTTCTTTCCTTTTTTTGACCTCAAGTTGGTTATTACTATAAAGTGAGGGTATTTTGAGGCATTTGTAAACTGGACACCAAAGAGGTCTACTCCAATTATAGTAGTAATGATAATTTAGTTGGAAAGTTTATCCAAAAAGAGAAAGCTCAAAAAAAGACAACCTATGCCAAAGTTTTGATTCCATACCGTACCGTATTGGCTGGTACTATTGAAAAATTTTATACTGGTTACTAAACAGTTACAGTTAAGCCATCCTGAAACATTTCAAGTACTGGCCTATTTCGGCTTGTACCAGTTATTCCGGTGTGTTTTAGCAGTTCTGGCCTGTAATACAATCTGGGACTGCAAAAATTTCTCTTCTCTCCGCTAATGACATACCTTGTTCTTCTTCTTCTTTGTTTTCTTCTTCTTGGTCTTTTCCGACTTTCTCCCATAGGTCATGTGTAATCATTCTTACACTTTTCATCCTTAAAGTTTGAGATTTTTCATTTTGGTCCACCAAGTTTGATTATGTTTTCCAAATGGTCCTTTTTATTTTTGTGATTGATCTGGCCATTAAGTGCCAACAAAATGATGTAGTTTCCTCTCTCTCTTTCAGTTGATATATTAGTCGTGAAGATGGACAAAAGGAAATTTTAAAAACATAATCAAACTTGGTGGACCAAAATAAAAAAATCAAAATGAAAACAATTCCAAACTTTAAGTCAAACGTGTAATTAAATATCATTTTTATTATAAAGTTAGATACCAAGATTGATTAGGGCCACATGGTCAACATTTTTTTGGGCTAGCATATTGGGCTGGGAATGGGTTTGCATTTATAAGGACTCCTAAAAATTACATGGTTTCTAACTTCTAACCATATATGGTATCGACCGCAACGATTGGTGCCACAATATTTTGTTTCCCTAGCCAAATAGAAATGGCCTTTGCTATGGCATTGATAGCTTTGCTCTATACTCTACAGGTTTTTATTTATTTATTTTATGTAACCCTCCTCATTTTATACGGTCAGTTCTTTCCAAATAGTTGGGGACTCTGAAGTATGGTTGTCAAAATCGTGATTCGGATTTTTACAATTCCACCTCATCAAAAAGTTTAAAATCGTAGCAGGATCGCAAAAATGGTAGGATTGTATGTAGGATCGTAGGATCGTATGGGAACCTATCGATCCTACCATTTGGCTTTATTTTATTTTATTTTATTTTATTTTTTTAAGTGGGATTCATTTGGGTAAGATAATCCACCTAAACCCACAAGGCCAACGGGTTATTAGAAACCCAATAATGAATTGAAGTCCCAAATTTACCCCTATGTCAACATAAAATATCTAAAAAACCTATAGTACTTAAGTTTAACGTTTTGGATGTTGATACTAGGAAGGATATAAACGATGAAATGAGATATGACAATAACAGTGATTAGATTAGAAGAATGAGAATTCTCTTTTGGATTACATATTGTAAATTTGTAGTTAGCTAGTTTTTATATGCTAACTAGCCTAACTTATTTTGGATTTAGAACTTAGAATTTGGAAAACATTTTCCATAGTGTAGATAATATTTTGGTACTTAGTTGCTAATTAAATATGTACTGAACTTTTTAGATACATTATGTCAAAAGTTAAATATATTTTATTTCATTAGAATGACATAAAGAACGATGTAGTGTGTGCAAATTACATTTTATGATGCAATTTTTTTTTAATGGATGGATTCATATTTTAAGTGATTATATAACATACAAAGTCACTATCAATAGGTTTTTTGCTTAAAATATGAAAATAGGTAGGATCTTACGATTCACGATCCTAGGTAGGATCCCAATTTTGATAACCTTGCTCTGAAGTATCTATTTCAACATGAGTGTATGCCCTGCATTAGTTGAATTTGCCTCACTTTTCCTACATTTCTAGTGGTAGGCTTCCAATCTCATTTTTGAGGGAAAAATCAAGATGATGCAAGTGAAGTATTTAGCCAGAGATTTTGCTTAAAATTTTTCCTGAAAATGTCATTTACAGGAAACATTAAGAGCTATCTTCTGCATTTCCAAAAAATGAGAATTTCTTAATAACTGAAACTGATGTAAAATTATAAATTCTTCGGTCAAGAATATTTGATTTTCTTTCCTTACGGAGTCGATTATTTACTGGACTCATCTTGCTTACTTTATAGGTGAAAGCAAGCTTTGTTACAATAGAAGCTGACCAAGTTCAGAAAGGAATTGTAGATTTGGTGAGCGTACATGGTATTCGGAAGCTTGTGATGGGGGCTGTGCCTGAAACGTAAGTGGTCCATCTGTCATATCATCGTCCTCTGTGGAAATCTAATTATTATATTTCTAATCTTCTAAGTGGTATATGTGTGTGTGTATTTTTTTTTCCCCTTTTGTCAGGTTATATATATTTTTTAAAGCTACATATATATAGTTTTGGTGTGTGTATTACTCAGATGATAGTAGCAGATTTTCTTTCCGTATAAAAAAAATGTTCAACTTGGATTCTTTTGCTTTTTCATACCATACAAACAAACATATTGGGCATGTTAGAGTTGTGACTTACCAAAATGTATCAGTGAGTTTCTTTTCTGTTTTCTCAACAGTTGCTCTTCTTTGCACTGGGATTTCTCTATACTCTGTTCCCATGTGTTGTGTCCTTTTCATTAGAGTTTCTGCTGGTTGGCTGGTTGAAATTGTGTGTGTGTGTGAGTGTATTCTGTTCTTCCATTCTAATGGTTTTGAGCAGTTGTGTGAAGGTGAAAAAGAGCTCCAGAAAAGCAAATTATGCTGCCAAAAATGCTCCCTCGTTCTGTGAAATATGGTTTGTCAAGAAAGGGAAACATATGTGGACGAGAGAAGCTTCTGAAGTCCCAAATGCTTTGTCTCCATCTAGTCAACCTGAGATTACAACTGCAGAATCTTTGAGATCCAAATCTTTTCAGTACAGTAAAAGTAATGCAATCCATCCAGAATGTGTTTCATTCTTTTCTGATAGATTTACACATTTTGCTGGAAGCAGCAATTTTGTTCTGGGTGATACAGTTCATGTTGAAGAGCCTTCATTGCCCGTCTTTTCCCACTCCCCTCACAATCTCCAGAGTTCATTTTCTCCACCATCTACAAGCACCAGTTTTGAAAATAATTCTCCTGGGAGAATGGTCTCTGCAATTTCTGATCCAAGGGTTGAGGAAATGAGCTTGTATGACCAGCTAACAGAAGCCAAGATAGAAGCTGAGGCATCAATGAATGAGGTGTTTGCAGAAATAATGAAGCGTAAAAAATTGGAAAAAAAAAATGTTCAACTTGGATTCTTTTGCTTTTTCATACCATACAAACAAACATATTGGGCATGTTAGAGTTGTGACTTACCAAAATGTATCAGTGAGTTTCTTTTCTGTTTTCTCAACAGTTGCTCTTCTGTGCACTGGGATTTCTCTATACTCTGTTCCCATGTGTTGTGTCATTTTCATTAGAGTTTCTGCTGGTTGGCTGGTTGAAATTGTGTGTGTGTGAGTGTATTCTGTTCTTCCATTCTAATGGTTTTGAACAGTTGTGTGAAGGTGAAAAAGAGCTCCAGAAAAGCAAATTATGCTGCCAAAAATGCTCCCTCGTTCTGTGAAATATGGTTTGTCAAGAAAGGGAAACATATGTGGACGAGAGAAGCTTCTGAAGTCCCAAATGCTTTGTCTCCATCTAGTCAACCTGAGATTACAACTGCAGAATCTTTGAGATCCAAATCTTTTCAGTACAGTAAAAGTAATGCAATCCATCCAGAATGTGTTTCATTCTTTTCTGATAGATTTACACATTTTGCTGGAAGCAGCAATTTTGTTCTGGGTGATACAGTTCATGTTGAAGAGCCTTCATTGCCCGTCTTTTCCCACTCCCCTCACAATCTCCAGAGTTCATTTTCTCCACCATCTACAAGCACCAGTTTTGAAAATAATTCTCCTGGGAGAATGGTCTCTGCAATTTCTGATCCAAGGGTTGAGGAAATGAGCTTGTATGACCAGCTAACAGAAGCCAAGATAGAAGCTGAGGCATCAATGAATGAGGTGTTTGCAGAAATAATGAAGCGTAAAAAATTGGAAATGGAAGCTATTGAAGCTATCAGCAAGGTGAGCATGAGCTTGATGTCCATTCTTCATTGTAGGGATTTGCAATTCACAATATCACGGTTCCTAAGAGTTATGGTGGCAAAATAGATTTTGGGAAAGGCTTTTAGTTTGTAGCATGTGATAAAATAAACTACGAATATGTTCATTTTCCTGTTATTTACAAACATAATTATGCTCCTTTTTAGTTTAAGAAATTGAAAACTGTACTGATTTTTGCTTCTTGTGAAGTATAAAGTTCCGTCTCTTATGTCTTTTAAAGCATTACTTGAAAAGAATAGGAAAAGAACAAAAGGTTATAATAATATTTACATGCTCACATGATTTTTTTTTTTTTTGGGGGGGGGGAGGGGGTGGGGGTGGTCCATTGGAAACCCGTTGGACCCATGGGATACAATAGGACCTATCCAAACTTACAACATGGATTCTGGCAATTGACAAAAATTGTGCTGCAAACTTTCTAGGACAAGAATACGCTAGGATTTTATCACTTATTTAAAGATTTGGCAATGCATTCAAATGGTGATGAAAATATACACTACAAATAATAATCCGTTATTGAATTAGAATCTTGTGAGTCATCTTTCAACCTCAGAATTTTTTATGTCCTCAGATCAAAGTCTTTGAATCTGCCCATGCACATGAAGTTAGGCTGAGGAAGGAGGGTGAGGATGCACTGAGAACAACAATACAAGAACAAGAAAAGGTATTGGAAGAAAGAGAAGAAGTAACTAGAGAACTACAAAGAACCATGAGAAATGTTGCTCTTCTAGATAGTCGTGCACAGGAAGCAAACCGTAGGTGTGATGAAGCAGTTGGAGAACTAAATTTGATTCAGGCATCCATTTCAACTCTACGGCAGGAGAAGCAGAGGATCCGTCAACAGAAAACGGAAGCCCTGCGCTGGCTTGAAAGGTGGAGACGTGGACAAGCTGGAGCTGCTAACTGCAATGGGCTCATTGGCTTTGTTGATGAATTGCCTGAGTTAGCAGTATTTTCATTGTCAGATCTGCAAACTGCTACATGCAATTTTTCTGAGAGCTTCAAGCTTGGACAGGGAGGATATGGTTCTGTTTACAAGGGGGAAATGTTGGGTAGAACTGTTGCTATAAGGAAGTTCAACCCTCATAGCATGCAAGGACCATCAGAGTTTCAACTAGAGGTAATGCTCCTTTTCTCTCCTCTCTCTATTTCTCTCTACTAAAATAGTTATTGAGACTCTTGTAGACTTTTAAAACTTAGGGATGCTTTTATGTATTATGTTGAACTACCATGCAAGCTTAAGTATTGATTTGATTCATTTGAACTTTCAAATAGATACGGTGCCTCCAATTTCTAATGCCATACTGAGCTTTTTGTGCTCTATACCCTATTTTTTCTACAACTTTCTGTTGAAGGTTTAGAAGTAACTTGCCTTCTCCCATAGTTTTCTTTTCTCATAGAGAACTCCCTCTTTATTAAAGGGGTGGAGTTTACTACCAGAGAGGCAGCTATAGGTGATTTTCAAATACTTTGAGACTTAAGTGGTTCTAAGTATCTATGCCACACCACACTGCTGGGGCTGATGATATATATGTAGGTAATCACGATGCTGATGCCAAATCATTGGGGGTTTCTGATCTAATCCCAGCGCTCAGTAGTCTCTCAGTGTCTCTTTATGTAGAAGTTTGAAAAGAAAATTATGCACCTATGTTTGAGCCTTTCTTGTACATTCAAAACTTCCCTTGTTAGTGGTTGTTTATAAATTTATAAACTATTTAGATGGAGTATATTAATTGATAAACCTTTTAAAATTTCAGGGCCAATCTGTATAATGTGTCAATTTGCCAGGTTGTTAAAATACTGCTTTAAATATATGGATAACCTTTATTTACCATTTGATCAATAAAATATCTGGATAACCTGTTTGTGCCACAGGGGTGTGTAAAAGGAAAGGCCTCTCAATTGGACTTCCCTGTATGGATCCTTCTACATACCTACTTTTTCTTTTCCAGATTATCCAAATGAGTGTTATGAGATGTGTGATCATATGTGTCCATGAACTTTAGTCTAAGAAACATAAGCATTAAGCTATATGCCCCCCTGAAGGAAAAAACTAGGGCAACATTTAGCAGTGAGTTGGTACTTATATTTTTCTTGCTTTGTTTAGATGCCTACTACCTAGTATACCATACCTTTCATTCTTTTTAAAATAACCTTTGTTTTTGTGCATGCAGGTTCAAGTTCTTGGAAAACTCCAGCATCCTCATCTGGTGACGTTGCTTGGTGCATGCCCAGAAGCCTGGTCTCTTGTATATGAGTACTTGCCCAATGGGAGCCTCCAAAACCACCTTTTCCGAAAAAGCAATAATCCTCCCTTGCTATGGAATACCCGAACACGTATCATTGCTGAAATCTCTAGTGCCCTTTGCTTCTTGCACTCTTCCCAGCCAGAAAAGATCGTCCATGGTGATCTGAAACCTGACAATGTACTTCTAGATGCTGATCTAAGCTGCAAGATATGTGAGTTTGGGATTTGCAGGCTGGTAACTGAGGAGAACCTTCATTGCCCCAGTTTCCGCCGGGGCACGGAGCCCAAGGGTGCTTTTACGTATACAGATCCTGAGTTTCAGAGAATTGGAGTGCTGACACCCAAGTCTGACATTTACTCCTTTGGGCTGATCATTCTGCAGCTACTCACAGGAAGGCTTCCAACTGGGTTAGCCGCTGAGGTGCGTAAGGCAGATTCATGTGGGAAATTGGCATCAATTTTGGATTCATCAGCAGGAGAATGGCCTACATTTGTGGCAAGGCGGTTGGTAGACCTGGGGCTGCAATGTTGTCAATTGAGCGGCAGGGATAGACCAGATATGACACCTTCTCTAGTGAGGGAACTAGAGCAGTTGCATGTCTCCGAAGAGCGGCCAGTGCCATCTTATTTCTTGTGCCCTATACTTCAGGTAAGTGATGCTTCTCATTTAGAACTTGAGCTGAGGAATGGTACCAATATTGCAATTAGTGATGGACCTAGTTATTTAGGTTGGCTGATGAACCAATAAGCAACTTGTGAGAAGTCAAACTTGCTAACCTAAACAAATTAAGCTAGTAAGGCTGAAAGAATAAGCTTTTTTTTTTTTTTTTTTTTTAAAACTTGCTAACCTAAACAAATTAAGCTAGTAAGGCTGAAAGAATAAGCTTTTTTTTTTTTTTTTTTTTTTAAATAACTAAAAAAAGGTAAACATGACGGATTCTAACACCTAGTCTGAAAGGACCCATGAGCTCACCCTTATTTATAATTGGAGGAACAAGCTGGAACTCCAACCTTGGTTGCTAAAGCCTAGATGTACTGGGGCTTGACAGTCAACTTGCCTGGGTCTTGAATATAGGGTGCTGTAGCCTTAGCCATGTTTTCAATCACCTTATGATGCTTATCAATCGGAGTTATCGTACATAGCTTTGCAAAATTTGAACCAAGCAAGATTCTAGGTCAGCCAAGAAAACTACTAGTGTTAAGGTGGTGCTCAAGCTCAACTTGGGCTTAAAAAAAGGGTTCAACCATGCTGAGCTAAGCTGTGCTTTACTTGGCTAGTTTATTGTCTCGTGAGTGTAAAGTTTCACCAAGAGAATGATTATTTAAATCCTGCAACTCCATGAAAGCTAAAAAGTCAAACTGCCATGCGTTGAAGATATAATTAGAAAGGAAAGCATCCCCAACAACATATTGTTCACATTGGACACATTATAAAGATCCCATATAGGACTCATATGAGTCTCACGGAGAACTCTATAAAATGGATGACTTGGAACTGCCCATTGCAGGAAGTGTTGAGACAAATATTACACGTGTATACAACAACTAAATCTTAGTCCTGAAACTTTGGGATCAATTAAGGATATTCAAAATGACTAATCATAGTCTTTTCAACCATTTTATCCTATTAAAAATCACTTTTTTTCATCTCCTTAATTAACATGTTTTTCTTTCTTTTTCCCTATTGCTTCTACTAATGGTATTTTAGGTATTCTTCTACCATTTTTTGCTCCCTCGACTTAAAAAAAATCATTCTTCCTCACTGGTGCTTTAGTTGCTCTCCTTTTACATATAACCAAACAATCTCAATTCTCAAGCGACACTCCCTTATCTTTTCATTAATAAGGTTCATTCGTAAACCCTAATTCTAATTGACATATGAAACCTTAATTTTAATTGACATAAAAAACCTAATAATTGAATTGCGAAAGTACCCTTGTCTCTAGAAAATTAAATGACCATACTATTAAACCTCATTAAACTGCTAAGACCTAAAATAAAATACAATTGGTTAATAAAAAACATAATTGACTCCAAAATTAAATAAACTAAATAAATAGATATCTCTCTGCACTTTCCGCACCAAGTACCATAGAGCATAGTTGGTGTTATATCAGTCTTATAAAAAGTGTGGCTTACATGTGTAATGGGTTGCTTTCAGGAAATAATGCATGACCCGCAGGTGGCAGCAGATGGGTTCACTTACGAGGGGGAAGCATTGCGTGGATGGTTGGAAAATGGGCATGATACTTCTCCCATGACCAATCTGAAATTGAGTCACTTGCATCTTACTCCTAATAATGCTCTGAGGCTTGCTATACAGGACTGGCTTTGCAAATGTTGAGAGTACCTTTGTTAATGAGTTCTAGCTCAACTGGCAATTTCTCCCCGTGTTAGTGTTAGGTGGAGAGTGAGGTCGTGCAATCAAGACCCACTGGGTTCATGTGTAACATACTAATCAAGAGAAAAGAAAAAAAACACCTTTGTACCTCTTAATATATGTATTTATGTAGCATCTTTTATTATTTTTGTGTGGTGATTCATTGTAATGCATCCCTGCTTTACCGCTGTAGATAATGCAATAAGAGTGGGGTTCCTAATGCTTCGTGTTGTTGTTTGTACAACACAATAGTCAATGAACTAGATTCCATTTTATATATTGTGAAAGCAACCAAAATTGTGATGAGTGAACAGAATTGTATATGGAGGTGAGGTTAGATTTGTTAATCTTTTAATTGGCCAATATTTAAACTCAAAAACAAAAATGTATGAAACAGCTCATTTTTATTGTATTTTATTTTATTTTATTTTTTACTTCTACATATTAGTTGATATAATTTTCAAATACAGTAGTGCTTGAAGGAGAACGTTGAAATTAAAAAAAAAAAAAAAAATGATGAAGGCATAACAAAAGTGATGGAACTCCGTATATATGAGGAGTCACACTAGTTTTTCGTTTTGTCGAAGAGTTAAATAATGAAAATAAAATGACTTGAGTGTTTCATTGAATTAATTAGGTCATGTAATGATATTAATATTATGAATAAATAATCAATAGTCCCGTGAAATAGGAATTAAGATTTGGCTGAGAGCCTTCGGATTGGAAAAGTTTAACCTTTTTTTAAAAACTTTTTTTTGAACCAAGGGCTGAAATTGAAAGTTAACTCTCAATCCTAGGCCAATAATGGATTCATAAATGCATTTTTAACAATATTTGGGGAGAGGGATGTGGTGGTGAGACTACGGTAATATCCTAAAAGGATGTTTTAAACAAATTTGTCATTCGATACCAGTATTACATTTAGATTGCCTATTTTGAATTAAAGGCATTATGTCTTAAATGGATTTTTAAGTTGTATTAATTTACAAAAAAAACTTGAAATGTTAAGATGTAACAAATCTTAAAATGTTAAGATTAAAGCTTGGTTGTTGTTGGTGGTGGTGTTATTCTTTACTGATGCAACAAGATATACAAGGAAGCAAATAAAATGCCACTGGGGTTTATAATAAATTTCTTATATGGACTTCAGTATAGTAGTCAAACCTTCACAAATTAAACATCATGGCTAGAAATCCTATCATTTGAAAGGAAGGAGAAAAGGCTTACTCTTATCAAAATAGCTTGATGAGTGTTCCAGAGAACTTAATAACATTGTTTCTTTTTTTTTTTTTATAAGAGTCAAACCATCACAAATTAAACATCATGGCTAAAAATCCTATCATTTGAAAGGAAGGAGAAAAGGCTTACTCTTATCAAAATAGCTTGATGACTGTTCCAAAGAGCTTAATAACATTCTCTTTTTCACTTTACCAAGCACAATAGAATTTTAACATTCCTTAAATATTACTATAGAGTACAAATATAGGGGTTTGGCTTGTGTCCATCGCATTGGAGTACTTGATGCGAAATAAATACAACTCATACCCAAAATTTACTATATGTCAGTCTCGTATCCTGTCCATCAACAATGCATTGGATGAAAGCCTTGCACCAAATATAGTACTCAAGTACACAATAACCAGAACAGCCAAAGGTCAGCTAGTTAACTGATTATAGATTACAACAATATTTCAATCAAATCTTCAAAAGCAGTGAGGCTGTGGTTTGATTCTGAGTCTCATTGAAGGGATGATCTTCTTCCATGGACATCTCAATCCTGGATTCATCTTTCTTATCATCCAGAAGTGGGTTAGACTCCCCTGTGGGGTTCCATATGTGCAACTCTTCCTTGTCAGGAGCCGTATTTTCTTTGAAACTAGTCTGAGTTTCAGCCTTCTCAAGCACCTTGTTATTGCACAAACCGTCCAAAGATTTCTCATTCTCTATGTTGTTACTAGACTCAAGCATTATTACAACTTGATGGCTTTGCTGTGATCTTTGAACTTCTTTGCACAACCCTTTGTTTGAGTTTGAAAATTGGTTTTCCTGATTTTTTTGACTGTTGAACTGAGAATTAGACCTTCCAAATGTTGTGAAAGATGGTGATTCTCTTAGAACACTTTCTGCTGAAGATGGCCGATGGCTAAAGCTCCCAAAACCTTGAATCCCTCTTGTTAGCTTCCGAGCTCGGTCTCTTTCTTCTTTGAGAAGAGGGCCTTTCTCAAGCAGCTTCAATATTCTTTCAGCTTTTTTTCTAACAGTGAGGCCCCAATTAAATCTGCATATATAAGCATTTAGATCTTATTACAACTATATACAATGTTAACATAAAAGCAAAGACAGGTCGAAAAACTAAGCTAGAATTACAAACCCTTTCTCATCTATATACTGAAAGCTTTCCATTTCACTTATAACATCTTTGTCACTTCGAAACTCTCCTGCAACACTCTCTGGCCCTTGAGTCAACAAATGCTCAAGTACAATCAGGGAATTATAAGAGACCCTCCAATTCTTTCTTTCAAACTTCAGGAATCTGATGCATAATTGTAAAGTCACCAATCCACATCATTGTTGCACATCAAATTAGCAAAAAAGGAAGACAAAAACAAAAACAAAAAACCCTGAACCTTTTGTGCAGAATTTCTACAATTCTTGTATAATCTTCTAGTTCAAAAGCTGCCTTTGAAATTGATCCCAAGGTAGGCATGTCTGGCGCCCATGGATTTCCACTTGTAGCTTCTTCTGTCATCCTGCAAATTAATCATCAGAAGCATCATTAGAAACTAGAAAGACACCCATATCAGAAACCAAAACAAACAAATCCCATAAAAAAAGAAAAGAAAAAAAAGAATCCAAAACAAATAACTAGTTCCAACATCAAATAGTCAAACCATAAAACCAAATCCACATGACAAAATTGTATAACTGATAATAAACTTACAACTGTGCGGTTGTGACATCTGTGAGAGCTAATCTAGCAGTCCTGATCTTCTCCTTGAAAAAGAAAGAAGCTTGCTTTTTCAATTCATGGAAAGAGGACGTGCCCATCATGTTACTGCTAGTGTTTTTGCTTAAGATAGACATGTCTAAATTGAACAAGATTTGGAAAGTTTTGCTAGATTATTTTCTTAAAAGAGGGTAGAGTTGAAAAAACAAAAGGCACAACTAATCCACTGATACAACAAAACCATCGCCTAATATATTAGGCAAATATCCATAATTCAAACAATGTTTTGCTTTGCAGATGTAATAAGAAAGAAACAAATAAAATGACAAATTCAATGATAGTCTTCAAAATCAGGCGAAGATTTCAAAGGGGAGAAATTTTGAGTGGATTTTAGGCAGGAAAAAAAAAAAAAAAAATTGTGGGTCAATTTAGAGGTGATGGTGTGTAAAGATCTAATTAGTCCCTATAGTCTTTGGAGTTTAAAATTTAAGAATGATGTTATGTCAACATCTCTATAGTCAACTAGACAGCGGGTGTTTCGGTTTGAATTTGAAATGGTCGATTACTAATTCCAAGTAAGTAATTCTACTTCCACGAAAAGAAAATTAAAAATAAGAATAGCATGTGACCTATTTTATCTCTACATTTTTTTAGAGAATTGAGGAAGTTGGTTATAACTTCAAAAATTGTTAAAAATACTTTTAATCTAATTAGATAATTCTTATTTTTAAAAAATAAAAAATTGGGTTAAAATTGTAATTCAACAAAATTAAAAAAAAAAAAAAAACTGAGAAACTTTCTTTCCTAAAAATTAGCACACTTTCTGTTTAATTATATCTCACACATGTTTAATACATATATATATATATATATATTTAAACTAACACACACTAAATCCAGCAGTTTACTCTATTTTTAATCCTAAATTTTAGTTTCTTAAAAATTCATTCATCATTCCTTTGTAAAATTACATTAAACTCAAAATAAAAAAAGAGTATCATCGCACGTGTAGAGAACATGTGATTAGGCTAGTTATAATTATTTTGGTGAGATGAAAATTATATATATATATATATAAAGGGAAATGCTAACGAGTGTCCTTAGGGCACTGGTTAGTAATTTATTTAAAGAAAGTTTTTATGGGAAATGAAAAAAAAGTAATTAATATTTTGACAACTTTTTTCATTTCTCATAAAAGTGGTATTAAAATTTTCCTAAAATAAATTATTAACGAGTGCTCTAAGGGCACTAATTAGCATAACCCATATATAAAATAGATCCAAAGTTGGAAGAAAGTGAATTGGAACCATAGATGCCTCTATAGGAAATACTATAAGGTATAAGTTGAGTAACAAGACTCTCAGTGATATTGAAGAAGTTGGATTTACACTTGTTGTTGGTATTCTTAAACAATAAATCTAGTGACACAAAATTTTTCACTATTACTAATATTACTTGTTATAAGTGATGTATAATAGAAGTGATGTTAATAATGGCTCTAATTACAACTTACTAGTATGTAATCCATGTTGACGCACAAGAATGATGAATTGTAACGGTGCTATTGATGTTAGTTTGGGTTATTAAATATATAGGGCATTAGTTTGACCAGAACATTTGAAGGTACTAAAATAATTTTTCCTTACAATTTTAATGATATTTGTTACGCCAAGTTTCTCATTATACTGCTGTTATGTATATAATTTTGAAAATCACTATTAGACACTACATATACAATATCAATTCACTATCAGTGTCCATGAAATTATACTAAATTTAACACAAAATAAAAGAATAAACTAGTTCAATAGTATCTTCTAATTGAAGGGGGATAGGTACATGGAATCGTTTAGTTCAATTATAATTTGTTACATTCAAGATCTTCACATACAAAATATTTAAATAGAAACAATATAAAAAATAAACTTGTAGGGATAAGGGGCCCAAAAGTGTATATATATATATATATATATTGGGCATTGGACCTTGGCCAAGGATGTTGAGTAGTCTGAGGACATATAAACAGTATTGAAGATGTAAGACTCAGAGCTTCATGAGTAAGCTACAAATGAGAGGGTTGGGGAAGGTAGGCCGAAGAGGAATATCCCCTCGGCTATATGAAACAAAGATCAAAATGTGTGTCCTATCATTCAAGGTGACATTCTAGGAAGTTCTATTGATAATGGTATGCACTATGAACGTATAGGACAGATGAGAGCTAATAAATATCTAAGAGAAAACTGCTACCACCGCATTGAATGCACTGTAACTAGGGGTGGCAAAATTGGACACAACCCGCGAACCTGACATGACACGATACGAAATTAGCAAGTTATGGGTTGAGTCTTAATGGGTTCGTGTCATATTTGGGTTGATACGACTGACCCGTTTAATAAATGGGTTGGGTTAGTGTTCAACATATGGAACCTGTTTGACCTGTTTGACCCATTTAATTAAATGATATTTTACCAATATACCCTTCAAACCCTAGATATATAAACTTATTAGTTATTGTGGTTTATTTTCTTTGACATATTGTGATTGATTATTTGTGATATTGAGATATGCTTTAATTTTGAATGACTATTTGTAATGTAATTATTCGTTAGTTTTGAATTTTATATTAAAAATATTTTTTTGTTTGTTTTTTCAAAAAAAATTTCTTTTCATTTTTATAATATATAATAAACAGGTCGATACGACTGACCTGTTTAATAAACATGTCGGGTTAGTGTAGATCCATATAGTTTGATACTCAAGAGTTGACACGACACGAATCTGACACGCGAACACGAATTGCCACCCCTAACTGTATCTAACTCTCTGGCTGCATTAATAAGGAAGTGATATCTGAACAATATTTTTCAGCCTTACAGCTACCTCTAAAGACTTCAAGAGGGTGCTAATGGGACAAGACTCAACACAAACAATCTACTGTCCACGTGAAGGGTGAAGATGAGAAAGGAGAAATGGTATAAATTATAGGGAAGACCCTAAAAGATGAGGATCGAAAAATTAAGAAAGAAGTACTGTAGCAATTAAAACCATATTTGTAACCAACTTCAAGTAATATATACAAGAATTAATCTTCTCAGACTGTGCTAAGTATAATTTTCCTTAGACAAATCCAGTCCATTTTCTCTTTATTGTCTTATGGATCCATTATAATTGTTACCAAACTCATTATATCATAGTTTTCTAACCCACTCTCTACAAATTCATTGTATTCGGTATATTGTGCCTAGATCCACTTCCCTGGCTTAGGACCCAAGTTGTGTCCTTACAATACTCATTAGTAAAAATAAATAAATAAATAAATAAATAAATAAATAAATAAAACACAACAACAACAACAACAACAACAAAAATTTAAACAATTTAATTTGTATGAAAAGCTAACAAAGAAAAAAAATCTAATTTTGATTTTAATCAAATTTTCTTTAAGCTTTGATTTTATATATATTAACTTGTAATCCCATGCATATATATGGATATACTTAAAAGATATATATTAAGATGCATAGTATAATTCTTACATATATAATTTAAATATCATTGATAGTCATTCTTTTTTTTTTTTTCTTTTTTTTCTTTTTTTCATTTTTTAACTCTGTACAAAGTCTTGTAAGAATATTATTAGGTAGAAAATGTAAATTGTCCATTTAAAAAAAAAAATTATGTTCATTAATTCTAAACTCTTTGGTTTTTGTGCGCAATAACTCACTTAGATGGATATTTATGATGTGATTCCACATTTGACTCCAACATTAAGAAATAAAACTCTCCTAAAAATAAATAATTTAGGACATATGACGCAAAATTGGACTTCAATTATAGAATCTAATTAAATTTTCTCTAAGTTTTGCTTATTGATATATATATATATATATAGATTACCTAGTTTTATTTATATTAGACTCCTTGTTTTATATACTAAATTAACTCACTTGGCATAAAAAAAAAAAAAAAAAAAAAAAAAAAAAAAAAAAAAAAAAAAAAGAAAGATTAGATGGGACACGGAGTGTAAAATTAAATTATAATTGAAATCCAATTTTTACACTAAATTAAGTAACTTGGAACAAAAATTTAAAAGTTTACATTAGATGAGACACATGGCGCAAATTAGAGTCTAATTGAATTCTAATTTGAAATCTAATTGGACTCTCTCTCTCTCTCTCTCAGAGAGAGAGAGAGAGAGAGAGCCTTAATAAGTTGTAAATTTTTTTATATCTTCAACATTACTCATTACATAAATTGCTATATTTTTTACTGCCTCTGACAATGAAAAGACATGTCAATTGGTGTCAGTCCAATAACAAATTAGTTTCTTAAGAAATATTAGAAAACAAAAAATTACCACAATTATTGAAATGATAAATTTGTGATTAAAACATCACTTTTAAATGACCTCACTATTAACACTAATTTAAATCTACACCAATCACAATATGCCATTTCAATCACCATAAAAGAGATTAAACTTATTATTTTTATCTTCACATTTGATAGGTTAAAAACTTGAAATTAATATGTCAAATGTCAATTTTATAAGGACAGTATAAAAAGAGAGGAGCATTTTTCGTTGATTTAAGACATTGACAAAAAAAAAATGTAGTCTAATCCAATAAACATCCATTTCATCACCGCACACTCTTGGTGCGATGATCACTTCACAAGTATAAATGATTGTGGAGTGTGGGGGTAAGGGCTGGGGTTCAAGTCTTTAGAAGGGAGTTTCGCACACATATATACTTAGATTATGCTAGAATAGAAATTCTATTTTGTATAATAAAAATAAAAAATAAACATCCATTTCCTGATCATTTTAGGCTCACCCGTTTGTTTTTTCTTATCAATCGAGCAGAGGTTCAAAAACTAAAATACTATCATCACTTGTACTCAAATTGATAATTTCAATTCCCTCAAAAATTTTTTTTTTTGATAACTTCAATGTGATATAATAATAAATATATTAAAATTTAGATACATCTTAGTTGGGCTTCAATGAATGTGGATTAAACTCTTTATGGTTTGTGTTACTACAGTTTCCTACTCTTCCTCTTTCTACTATCTGGTCTTCATGGACTCATATCTGAAACTGCTGCAATGGGTGACAATTATGGCTATTCTCTCTATAGAAATAACATTAAGACTAACACATAAGTTCAGGAGTGTCAAAAAGTACTTGATATACTAGAGGTCTATGGAAGCTATTCTGGTCAACAAATAAACAAAAAGAAAACCAGTATCTTTTTCAACAAAGTAACCTCAAAAGAAATGAGAAATTACATCAAGGAGGCTTTAGGGGTTCCAGAAATAAAGCAATATGAGAAGTATCTTGGATTACCCTCTTTTGTAGGTAGGAGAAAAAATGCTAGCTTCAATTTTATCAAAGAAAAATTTTGGAGGAAATTACAAGGATAAGAAGAAAAGCTTTTTGTCTCAAGCTAGAAGAGGGTCTTAATTAAGGTAGTGGTTTAGGCAATCCTCACATATACAATGAGTTGCTTCAAACTTCTCTTGAGTCTTTGCACTAAGATTGAAAGTCTCATTAAAAAATTTGGTAGGGCCAAAGAGGTAACCCAAGAAAGATACACTAGGTAAAGTAGGAAGCTCTCTATCAATCAAAGTCGGAAGGAGGAATAGGGTTTAAAGATTTAGCTTTATTCAATGAAGTTCTTTTAGCTAAGTAGGCATGGAGACTCCTAAATAATAAAAAATCATTTTTCTATCGTTTCTTTAAGCCAAAGTTTTTCCAAAATTGCTCAATTTTGGAGGCTTCGGATTCATCGGGTTCCTATGCTTGGCAAAACATTTTGAAAGGAAGGGATGTATTGAAGAGTGGAGCTAGTTGGAGGGTGGGTTACGACGATTCCATTGGTGTCTAGGCAGATTCATGGTTACCTTCTACTGTTCATCCTAGAGTTCAATCTCCTATATTTGGTGGATTCCAAGATGCTAAGGTTAGTGACCTCATAAACTCTATTTCAAGCTTTCGGATTTGGAGTTAATTAACGGTTTGTTTGTATCGTAAGAGGCTGTATTGATCTCTAGTATCCTTTTATTTTTTATTTTTATTTTTATTTATTTATTTATTTTTTGCAACTATGTTGAAGATAAATTGATATGGCCTTTTGTATTATCAGGTACCTACTTTGTAAAATCAGGGTAGCAAAAGAAAATTATCTGATTAGCTTGTACCATCACAACCCGACCCCTTAGCAAAGTCTTTGGAAACATATCTGGAAAGCCACGGTTCCAAATATGGTAAAAAACTTTCTTTGGCATGCATGTTGAACGGCTATTCCAGTGAAACAAAATTTAGTTCATAAAAGAGTCGTATCCGAAGATACCTGTAATCACTGCAAAAGCTAATTTGAATCGCTTCTCCATGCCTTGCGGGACTGCCCAACAACCTTGAAAATATGGAAAACTTATTCCATGTGGTTGTTTTGCAATCAAACTATTTTTCCCATTTTTTTGAGGTGGTGCAACATGCTATAGATGAAGGGAAAAACTTGAAACTCTTCGCAATGCATGTTTGGACTATATGGTACTGATGGAAACAAATAAGGGTAAACCAAAAAGACTTCACTGCCTCACAGGTGTTTCCCCAAGTCCACAAGTTCTTCAAGACTTCTACAAAGTCCTTCCCAGTCGTCACTCAATCCAATTAGTTTCTCAAGTCTCCCTTTGAGTTAGATGGCTTCCACTTTCGGCTTATCTCTTTGGGTTTGTTTGGTATGGTGGATTTTAGGGATGATGGATAAAGAAGGAGAGAGAATGAAGGGGGAAACATTTTGGAGAGAGTTTGGTTGGGAGGGGGAGAGGAAAAAAAAGGGTGAGGCTCGAGTGTTCTCTCCCAAGCGAACCAGAAAGTTTTCTCAGCAAAATGGGGAGAAAATTGACGAGGGGAGTTCGATTTATTTATTGACCAATATGTTGGGGCTGTTTTTTTATTTTAAATTTCTTGGTGCGTGGTGTAACATTTTTTTTTCTCTTTTGATTTCCTGGGGCATGGCTTAGTAGTGCTTTGTATTGTTTTAATTTGAATTTGAATTTGAATTTGAATTTTTTTAACTAGAAGCAATTTTTTTTTTCTAGATATGATTTTTATTTTTTAATAAATTTGGGTGATTGCTTTCTTCTTTTTTTTTTTTTTGGTTGTTTGTCACTTTTTTTGTTTTTTTTTGTTTTTGTTTTTGTTTTTGTTTTAATTGGCATCATTTTTAACAAGCTTATATAAGTAAATTTATATAAACTCACTTTTTTCATCATTCCACTTTTCCACTCCTAACCAAATAAAAAAGAGAGAAATTAAAATCTTTTCTATCCTTTCACCATTTTCTATTCTCCTATTTTTCCACCCCTCCAACTAAACAGACCTTTAAAGTTAATTTTTATGGTGCAGTGTTTAAGGAATCATCGGAAGTTGAGCTAGGAGTGGTTATTCAAAATCATCATGGACTGGTCCTTGCTTCCTTATCATAAAAAGTTAAGCTCCCTCCTTCAATTAATGATGTAGAGGTTATGGCAACGGTCAAAGCTATTTCTTTTGCTTCGGAGCTTGGTTTTTCCTCCATCATCCTTGAGGGGGATTCAAAGATTATTATCAAGCTTTGAAAAGTGGTGAGAAGTCCTTTGCTTCTTTTGGTCACTTTCTTTCCTCTATGAAATAACCTATATATATATGCCTTTAGAAAAATTTCTTTTTGTCACACATGTAGATTAGGCAATTTTATAGTTCATAACCTAGCTAAACATGTGAGACAGTGGTTTATCTATGTGGATGAAGGACGTTCCTCCACACCTTCATGATGTACTTTTGGTTGATTATGACTAAGTTTCTTTAATAGAAGTTTGAGATATTTCTTCTCAAAAAAAAAAAAAAAAAATCTTATTTGTGGCATTTTAGGTTTTCTTGTTAAATTTAAACAAATAATTGTATTAACTAATAAAGCACCAAAAAAAAAAAAAAAAAAAATTTCAATGAAAATTGAATTCAATATAACTATATGTTTGAATTTAGTTAAGAAACCTAATGTACTACACCAAAAAAATTGTATTTAACTTTCATTGTAGTAAATTGGAAAAATTATATCTAAAACTTATATTTTAGGGATTATTATAAATCAAACTTTTTTAAGAGTTTCAAATTAGACTATAAATTTTTAAACAATTACAAATTAAATCCTAAAACTTCTGTAGTTTCAAATCAAATCATAACTTTTATAATGGTATCAATTTAAACCCCAAATTAAACCCGAAAATTGAAGTGTTTAAATTGATACAATTTTAAAAGTGAAGTTTTTGATTTGAAACTAAAGAAACTATAAGATTTAAATCCTAACATTCTTAAACTTTAAGGTTTAGTGTGGAGCATTTGAAACTATAGGTTTAATGCTTTAATTTTAGGGTTTGAAATGTAATATACTTTAAATAATAAAGGAAAAAACTTAAGTTCAATTCCTTAGGTCTTAGGATTTCCAATGAAAGTCAAAATTTGAAATTGTTTGTACAACATTGGTCAATAAAGTCATATGTTTGAATTTAATCGAAAAAAATAAGGTATGATTCCTTATGTATCTGAAAAGTGAGTTCCTATGAGATCAGCTTAATAATAATAATAATAATAATAATAATAATAATAATAATAATTGTAGGGGGGTTAGGCCCAGGAGCCCATATTTATGTATATATTGGGCCAGGGGCCCAATTTGAGGACGTTAAATAATCCGAGGACGGGAAAATACTTTCATGAGGAACCGTGTTAGTAAGTGAATAGGTGAAATTTGATTGAGGTCGTCCAGAAGGGTGGTCTGAGGAAGAATCTCTCCTCGGCTGAGCAGAGTCGAGGTCAGAGAGTGTGGACTGCCATCAAGAGTAACATTTGGATCATTCCATGAATGAGGATAAGTACCAGGAAGGAATAGGACAGAGAAAGGTCATGAAATATCTCAAGGGAAAGCTGCTACCACTATATTAAATGCTCTGCAACTAACTCTCTAGCTGCATTGATGAGGAAGTGGTACCTGAATAATAACTTTCAGCCTTATAGCTACTATCTAAAAACTTTAGGAAGGTGCTGATGGGACAAGGATCAACACCTACAATTTGATCAGCACGTGGAAGGTGGAGATGAAAAGGGGAAAATAGTATAAAATGGAGGAGAGACTCTGAGAGAGGGATTGAGAAACGAAGGGAAAAACACTATAACCATCAAGAACTGACTTTGTAATCAAACTTGAAAGAAATATATAAGAACTGATCTCCTCAGATTGTGTCAAGGACGATTTTCTTTGAATCAAATTAGTTTATCTTCCTTTTCTTGTCACCTGAATCCATTATACTTGTTTTCCAACTCGTTAAAGTCTAGTTTTTCAACCCACTCTCTACAATTTTATTGTATTGAGCTTTTTGGGTCTAAGTTCATTCATCACTTAGGGTAAGGACCCAAATTGTGTCCTTATAATTGGTGTTGTCTATGGGAAATTTTGGCGTGATAGTGAGTCTAACGTTCAACTATGGTAGGTTTAGGTCCGAACCAGGCAGAATCTATGAGGTCTTAACGTCAGGATCACTTTCGTGATCTTGAACAAAGGAGAGACCAAGAAGGAAGTGTGCACACTACTCATACTAGGAGCTAGTCTTGGGGTGGGAGTCGTGTCTCTCATGAGAAGAATGTTAAGGACATGCAGTTGGAGATTGATCATTTAAAGAGGAAGTTGCGACACGAATGGAGAAGGTGAATTCCCTCCATTTTTGACTTCTTTTCTAACGGTGAAGAGGATGGTAGTTATAGGTGCAGGTCAAGGACTCCTCCTAGTGAGTCTTTCTTGTATGATGAGGACTATCGTCATGAGCACAGAAACAGAGATTCATCTTCCAAAGGCTTGGGGAATGATGCTATGAGTAGAGCACTCAACCAAATCTCCAAGTCACTCTTCACACACAGAATCGAGGGAGGGAGACTTCCTCGGCGGTTCAGCCAGCCCACTTTCTTCATGTACAATGGTTAAACAGATCTTGTGGAGCACGTGAGCCACTTTAATCAGAGAATGGTTGTGCACTCTAAGAATGAGGCTTTGATATGCAAGGTGTTCTCCTCCAGTTTAGGGCCTATGGCCATAAGATGATTTGATGGCCTAGGTGCAGGTTCTATTGATTCCTTCAAGAAGCTCACCTAAGCGTTTGTGTCTCGTTTTATCACATGCAGTAGAGTTACCTGGCCCTTGGAAGGGAAGATCCTCAAAATGTATTTGGATAGGTACTGGGAGATGTTTAACGAGATTGATATGGATTTTAATGATGTGGCTGTAAGGACCTTCAAGGTCGGCCTGCCCACCGAGCATGATTTGAGAAAATCCTTAACCAAGAAGTTGATAAGGAGTGTGCGTCGGCTTATGGACCGTATTGACGAATATAAGAGGGTCGAGAAAGACCAACAGCAAGGCAAGGGGAAGGGTAACGTTATCCCTCAAGAGAGGAGAGATTTTAGGTTGGACCGCTACAACAATAACAGACCCCAAAGGGATTTTGTTGGGCAATCTAGGTCTACGGCTCCTCAGGTGGTTACCAATGTGTTTTGAGAACTAGTGCATCAAGTCTTGGAGAAGATCAAGAACAAGCCATACTTCAAATGGCCAAACAAAATGGGAGGAGACCCCTTGAGGTGCAACTAGAGCCTTCATTGCCAATACCACAAGGAGTGGAGGCATACCACCGAGGATTGCAGAACTTCATGGAACCATCTGTAGCAACTAGTCAGAGAGAAAATGTTATAGTAGTTTTTGTATCGGCCCAACGGGTAAGGGGACCAATCAAGGTCAAGGGCTCAAGGGAACGCTTCTTCAAGGCCCTCGTTATGCACAATCAATGTCATCTTTGCTATACATGGGAGAACTGGTTCTCATCCTTCTAGGGTGATGTTTGTGGCTCGGTTACAAACCAAGGACTCTAATTTTGAGCTAAAGAGGGCTAGAGTGGAGATCCGACCGACATTGAATTTTTCGAACGAGGACAAGATTGGAACCATCCAGCCACATGATGATGCTTTGGTGGTCACCCTCAGAATAGGAAGGTATGATGTTAAGATGGTGATGGTGGATTAAGGCAGTGGGGTAGAGATTATGTACCTCAATTTGTATAAGGGACTGGGCCTGAATCCCAAGGATTTGACAGCCTATGATTCACCTTTAGTAAGCTTTGATGGGAAGGTTGTCATTCCAAAGGGCCAGATTAAATTGCCCGTGCAGGTGGGTTCAAATTGGTTGAGGTGGATTTTATTGTAGTGGATGCCTATTCTCCTTATACGACCATTGTGGTAAGACCCTAACTTTATGCCTTGGGAGTTGTTTCCTCCACTCTGCATTTGAAGGTCAAATATCCGTCCGAGGACTAGATTGAGGAGTTGGTTGGGAGCCAGTCAGTAGCAAGGCGGTGCCTAATCATTGCAATAGTGCATCAGCCAGGAGTGGAGTCCTCGGCCTCGGTTGGAAATAACTTATAGCAATTAAGGACTCCGGTGTTATCTGTAAAGGGGGCAACCAAGGAAGCGAAATGTGAAGACTTGGAGAAAATTGTTGTAGATGATGATCTAGAGAAATTTTTCCAAGTCGGATCTCAATTGCCTCCTCGGGAGAAGGAAGAACTGTTAACATTTTTTGGGAAAAATATTGATGTGTTCGCTTGGAATGCCTATGAAGCTCTTGGGGTAGATATGGAATTCATTTTCCATCACCTAAACATCAACCCGTCTGTCATCCCTAAGAAGCAACCATTTCAGCGCTTATCTAAAGAACATTCTGAGGCTATTAAGGAGGGGGTGAACAAGTTTAAGCAGGCTGGGGCTATTAAAGAAGTGTTCTACCTTGAATGGTTGGCTAATACAGTGGTAGTAAAGAAGAAGAACGGGAAGTGGTGGGTATGTGTAGATTTCATAGACTTGAACAAAGCCTGTCCAAATGACCCCTTCCCTATGCCTCAGATTGATTAGCTAGTGGACGCAACTGTAGGCCATCCTTGGATGAGCTTTTTGGATGCCTTTTAAGGGTACCATCAGATACCTTTAAACTTGGATGATCAAGAGAGGAAAATTTTGTCACTCCTATTGGGAATTACTATTACAAAGTGATACTATTTGGTTTAAAGAATGCAGGGGCTACTTACCAAAGGATAATGACTAGGATGTTTGAGTCATAGTTAAGAAAAAATATCGAGATTTTTATAAATGATATGGTGGTAAAGAGTAAGGCAGATTTCGAGCATAATAATGACATCGGGAATATCTTTGGGATATTGAAGAGACACAAGTTGCGCTTTAACACTTCTAAGTGTTCTTTTGGAGTTGGATTAGGAAAGTTCTTAGGGTACATGGTTACTCACTGTGGAATCGAAGTCAACCCTGACCAGATTAAAGCGATCAACAATTAACAGCCACCTCGGAACCCTAAAGAGGTCTAGAAGCTAACAGGGATGACTGCTGCTCTAAACTGATTCATCTCTCGGTCAACAAATAGGTGTTGAACTTTCTTCCAATTATTGAACAAGTAGAAGGGATTTGAATGGACCGAGGAATGTGTCTTAGCCTTCTAGCAGCTGAAGGAGTACCTATCTCGACCACCCATTATGTCCAAACCCGAGGTGGATGAGGTTTTGTTTGCTTACATTGCTGTGACTTCCCATGCGGTAAGCCTGGTGCTTGTTTGGGTTGATAATGGTGTACAAATGCTAGTTTATTATGTAAGCAAGTCACTACACGAGGCCGAGATCTGTTACCTGCCACTAGAGAAGGCCATTTTGGCAGTGGTGCATGCTACACGTAAGCTCCCCCACTATTTCTAATCTCATATAGTTGTTGTCCTAACCAAACTCCTGCTTAGATTTCTACTAATAAGTGTTGATTACACAGGGAGAATTGCCAAGTGGGGTACGATCCTAGGGGCTTTTAATATTAAGTACATGCCTCACACCTCTGTCAAGGGTTGGGTCCTCACTGATCAGGTGGCTGAGTTTGTTGAAACCCTATTAGAAAAGAGAGTAGAGAAGCAGAACATGGATAAAAAATCAGTTGATGCATATCCTTACAAGAACCTTTGTCCTGGAAGGTATACATTGACGGTGAGGCGAACCATAGAGGGTTTGGAGTGGGGCAAGTTCTAATATCTCTCGAGAGGATTACAATTGAGAAATCCTTGAGATTGGACTTCTCAGCCATAAACAATGAAGCTGAATATGAAGCTCTACTAGTAGGGATGACCATGGTTTAGAAAATGGGTGAAAAAGCAGTGGAAATATTCTCTAATTCAAGGCTGGTTGTGGGCCAATTTCAAGGAAAGTTGGAAGCCAGAGATCTTAGAATGTAGGAGTATTTGAACTAGGTTAGACATTTACAATTTGGATTTGAGTCTTTTAATTTGTCACAAATCTCTAGAAGTAGAAACACACATGCCAACTCTTTTACCACACTGGCAACCTCCTTGGCACAAAGTTTACCTTAGGTGATCCTTGTAGAGGACTTATGTAAACCTGCTAACGTAAAGGGAGATAAGGTTCACATTCATCAAATAAGGGTAGGTCCTAACTAGATAGACTATATTATGCTATTCCTCAAGGAAGATGTCTTGCTCGACAGTCAGTCCGAGGCCAACAAGGTATGAAGGAAGGCTTCTTGGTTTTGGCTGTCCGAAGACTAAAAGTTCTATAAGTGCTCTTTTTCTGAAATATATTTGTTATGCATACACCTTGAAGCAGTTGAGCTACTCCTAAAAGAATTACATGAAGGGATTTGTGAAAGCCACACAGGGGGAAGATCTTTGTCTCATAGGGCCCTCATTCAAGGATATTGGTGACCAAATATGCAGAGGGAAGCATAAGAGTACGTGAAGAAATGTGATCAATACTAAAGATTTGCCCCAAACATTCACAAACCTGGAGGGGTCCTTAATCCTCTATCTAGCCCTTGGCCCTTTGCTCAATCGGGCTTAGATATTGTTGGACCTTTCCCTAAAGTAGTAGGTAATAAAAGATATTTATTAGTCAGCATAGATTACTTCACCAAGTAGGTTGAAGCTGAACCATTGGCAACATCAGGGACGTGGATGCCAAAAGATTTGTCTGGAAAAATATTATCACTTGATTTGGGATCCCCCATACACTCATCTTGGACAATGGACTTCAATTTGACAGTAAAGTCTTCAGGAGGTATTGCTGCGACTTGGGAATTACGAATAGGTATTCCACTCCGACTTATCCACAGGGGAATGGACAAGTCAAGGCTGTCAATAAGGTCATAGTGAGTGGACTCAAGAAAAAACTGGATGATGCGAAGGGAAAATGGGTGGAAGAGCTATCATACGTCCTTTGGACGTATCGGACCACCCCACATAGGTTAATAGGGGAGACCCCCTTTTCAATGGCTAATAGGGTCGAGGCGATTAGCCCTCTGGAGACTGGATTCTCTACACTGAGAATGAGTTCATTCACCCTGAGCAACAATGATGGGCTACTGGAGAGGAGCTTAGACCTAATTAAAGAACGAAGAGAAAATGTCATGGTCCAATTGGCCTATTATCAACATAAGCTCAAGTAAGGGTATGATGCCAACGTGAAGCTGAGACCATTGGCATCTGGAGACTTGGTGTTAAGGAAGGTTTTTGGTACTACAAAGAATCTAGCCTGGGGAAAGTTAGGACCCAACTAGGAAGGACCATATCGTATCACATCAGTGGTTGGAATATGTGCATATTATCTTGAAGATTTGGAGGAAAAGGCTGTACCACGCTCCTGGAATGTAAATAACCTGAGAAAATATTATTATTAATGAAAGCCCTCTTCACCATGTTTGGATTTATTATATTGTGCGTTGTATTTTCTACCATTTGTTTGAATATCAAACAGAACCTCAGTTATGTCAATCTCCTCGGACCACATACCTTGAGTAAATTGATATTCTAAATTATTTTCCCGAAGTATTAAACAGAATCTTGGTCATGCTTGGCTCCCCGAACCACAGATCTTGGGTAAATTGATATTTTGGGTTAACTATCTAAGTATTAAATAGAACTTTAACTATGCCAGGCCCTTTAGACCACATGCTTTAGGTAAATTAATATTTCCTATTATTTTTCTAAGTATCAAATAGAACCTTGGTCATGCTTGGCTTTTCGGACCACATACGTTGGGTAAATTTATATGGTAAATCATCTATCTAGGTATAAAACAGAACCTCAGCTATGTCTGGCCCTTCAGACCACCTGCTTTAAGTAAATTAATACTTCCTAACATCTAAGTGTTCAACAAAATCTTAGCTATGTCTGACTCCTCGGACCACATACTTTGGGTAAATGAATACTTCTTATCATTTTCCTAAGTATTAAACAAAACCTTGGTCATTCCTGGCTCCTTGGACCACATACCTTGGGTAAATTGATATGGTAAATCATCTATCTGGGTATTAAACAGAATCTCAGCTATGCCTGGCCCCTCGGACTACTTGCTTTGGGTAAATTAATACTTCCTAACATCTATCTAAGTGTTAAACAGAGCCTTAACTATGCCTGGCTCCTCGGACCACATACTTTGGGTAAATTAATACTTCTTATCATTTTTCTAAGTATCAAACAGAACCTTGGTCATGCCTGACTCCTCAAACCACATACCTTGAGTAAACTGATATGGTAAATCATCTATCAAAGTATTAGACAAAATATTAGCTATGTCTGGTTCCTTGGACCACATACTTTGGATAAATTAATACTTCCTATTGTTTTCCTAAGTGTCAAGCAAAATCTTCGTCATGTCTGGCACCTTAGACCACATATCTTGGGTAAATTGATATTTCAAGCTATTAACCCAAGTATCAAACAGAACCTTGGTCATGTCTGGATCCTCGGACCACGTACCTTGAGTAAATTGATATTTCAAGCTATTAACCTAAGTATCAAATAGAATCCTAGTTATATTTGGTTCCTCGGGCCACATGCATTGGATAAGTTCATACCTTCTATTATTTGTCTAAGTATCAAGTAGAACCAGCCATACTAAGGCTGCATTTGTTTTGGGTGAAAATCATTTTCAGAAATGCTTTTCTGTAATTTCGAGTGTTTGGTTGCACATGGAAAATCAATTTTTCGGAAATCATTTTTAGTTGACCGTGAGTCAAAGGTGAAAATGATTTCCCCTTCCATTTTCACTTCAAATAGCTTCCGGAAAATAGAGAGACAGAGAGAGCACGAAGATAGAAAGAGAGAGAGAGAAAGAGAGAAAGAGAGCACAAGCACCGCTCCGAGGAGCCCAGATCACGCCGAAGACGTTGCCGGCGAACCCCGAGCATCGCGCCGATCTCGCCTTCGATCGCCTTCGCTCGATCTCGCGATCTAGCCTTCAATCTTGCGATCTCGCCTTCCATCTCGCACCGGCGAACCCAGAAGCTGTCGTCGATCGAACCCCGAGCATTGCGCCGATTAAACCCAGAAGCCGTCGCCTTCGATCGTCTTTGATGTGATAAAATTCGTTTGGATTGTGAGAAAATGGCTGAGAAAATGTGAAAAAAATGGTAGAAAAATAGAATTTTCAGAATAGAATCAAACACATGAAAATATTTTTTACACACAATTTTCATAATGCAACCAAACACTTGAAGCTATTTTCCTTTCTTGAAAATAGCATTTCCGGAAAATAGGCTATTTTCCGAAAATTATTTTACGCGAACCAAACGGACCCTAAGTGGCAAAAATGTTTACTATAATAACATAATCAAATGAACACTCATAAGCATCACTTAAAGCATTTGAAAGTATATCCATGATTTAGTTTGAAAATTGATTATCATTCCTAGTTCCTTAGACTTACTGATAAATGGAAAACTAGGTAAAGCCTAATATGAATAGGTGCTCTGCAATTATGTATGTTTTTGAGCTTAAGGTTACACTTTACTGAGATTATGGACTTAGTCGATTTAACTTATCTTGCTGCTAATCATACAAGATAGGATATCTATGTTGCCACTTATGCAGAAATTAAATAAAGCTTTATCTCATTTCCATGTTAATGAAGTGTTAGATAAAACATAACCTATGTTAGAATCAATATCAATACCACAAAAAATAAGGAAAAAACTTTTAAATTATCATTGATCTTAGCCTTAGAAAAAGGCCAGTTGCTTACAGAGGATGAAACTGAATTACAAGTTCTGGAAAAAAAAAAAGAGTAACAATAAAAGCTATTACCCTAAACTACTTCTTCTTTATTACAATTTTCTCTTTAGGTGGACCCTTGGTGGTTTGGGGGAGTGTTGCCTCTAAAGATCCTGAGTCTTTGTTTTTAAGGTCACCCTAAGCAGGTAAAGGGAGAGTGGCTAGAACTATCTCCATGGTAGTGGACACCTCTTTCTCTTTTGGTGGAACTTAAGGAACAGCTAGGGGCTTGGTGGCATCAGGGGCCACTCCCTTGTTGGCATCAGATTCTTTTTCAACAACCCTCTGTTGTTGAGGCTCCTTAGACAGGCTGTTAGAGACAGGAGGGGCTTTGGCTGGGCTGCCCTTCCCAAGTTCTGCCACCTCGGAGGAGGTGTCAGCCTTGGAACTGGCCGAGCTTGGTGAGCGGATAGCAAGAGGGTAGTATACACTCTTTGCTCTCCTAAGTGCAGATGAGGCCTCAACCCTAACCTAGTTAAGGGCCTCATTCCATACTTGGAGGCAATAGCTTCTACATATCCTTGAGACCTCAACCCTAAGGGCCTCCTCGGTCTCTGCTACCACCATGTCGTAGCCTTCTTGCTTAACTCAATCCCTCGCCTTCTCGACTGCCCTTCTTGGCCTCCTCCAGTTTCTTCTATAAGGCGATTATTTGTCCTTTGGAGGCGGTCAGCTGATCCTCAGCATTGCAAAGAGCACCCGTTGGCCTTTAGCCTACCTCTTAGCATTATCCAGGGCAACCTCAACACTCTTCTTATCCCTTTCCACCTCGACCATTTTATTTTTCATATTGGTTATTCTTTTTTCAGCCACATTGAAGGCCTCCACAGCGGTGTTGCGTCTTCCTGCTTCTTTTTTCATTTGCTGGTGGTAGTAATTGGTTATCTCCTCCATCCGGAATGAGGCTTGAACAACTTGCCGATGAAAGAAACATGGATTAAAAATATATATATATATATATATATAAAGGAGCTAAGTAAGGGACATACTATAGCAAGGTACCTTTTCAGACTGTCGCGCCTCCTCATGGACCTGAGCTCGGCCATGTCCTTAGGGAGTAGCAGAGCCTGCTCCACCACATTAGCCACATAACTGGCCATCCAGCATGGGGGTAGGGGTCTAGGTTGGAGGAGCGACCTGAGGCTCAGCCCTCTGTTCAACACCCTTCTGCCCTACTTTAGCTTGCTTGGCTACTCTTTAGGCCTCATCCTCTTAGGAGGGGTGGGTTTTCCTTGCTTCCACCACCTCTTTGCCTTTCTGCTCCCTCTTTTTTTTAAGGTCGGCAGGTTCAAGATGAAGGGGTAGAGCGAGTGGAGGAGTAGGAAGCTTAGTCTGGGTTGCCTTCCCAGGTGTGTCCCTCCTCGGTTGGGACTCCAACAGTTCCTGCAAGGTGGACCTTTACTTATGTTGGATCCCCATCTTGTTTAGTATTGGTATGAACGGATGGCCGATGTCACCAGTTGAAACTTCTGGGGACAAAGGTTGATTGAAGACTTCAAACTCATCCTCAGAGTCAGATACTTCAACTATTTCTTCTTCTTTTTCTTCTTCTTCTGTGATGGCAGGGTGAGAAGAAATGGTCTCTCTAATTGTATGCTGTGGTGGCAAGGCTACTTTTGGTATGCCTTCAGGTATGGGATTGGTGGTAAGCGTGCCTTCTGGGATTGGACCGATGATGAGAAAACCCGAGGCGGCTACGCTTATCCAGTGAAGACGTGGGTCCCGTGCTTTAATGACGCAATTCGGCGCCTAGAAGGTTTTGGCTATGGGGGTGTAGCCGAGGATGATGTGTGTTGCCTTGAGTTGGCCGTCTGTGTGGGCAAACACCTCGACCTTCAAGACCTTGTCCAAACTCGGCTAGTTCACAAAATTGAAGTTAGGCACAACGGCATTCTTATTTGCAGAACCATGGAGAAAAACAAAAAGATATCGTTAGCAAAATATAAAGCTAATCAAAGGAAAATTTATATACAATTGTTCAAACCTAGACCTAAGACTCGACCTGGTTTCCCCTCTCTCGTCGGGCAGGGGAGGCCATCATACCACTCTCCTGATACAATCAAGAAGTCTTTGTTTTGGCATGTATTGGAATCGAGGAGGCACTAGATGAGCCTAACCTCAAGGTACCTAGACTTGAGGTAGCTCTTTTAGGTGGTAGAGGTTGTAGATCCAGTTAACATTGTGGTGGGTCAACCTTAAGCCCATTTTTTCATTAAGGGTGTCTACACTCCCTAGTATTTTGAACATGTTTAGGGTGCATTAGGTGGGAGCTAACCTATGAGCCCTAAGGTAGTCCCTGGTAATGGTACCCATAGGAATCTTCATCCCACCCTTTATAAAGGCAATCATTGGGATCACCACTTCTCCCTCTTGCCTTTTCTTGTGTCACTCTTCCTCCTTACAATATCTAATAAACACTCATGGAGGGATCCTATACAGAGCTCTAAAGCTCTTTATTCCCTCCTCGAAGTCTACCAAACTTTTAAATCTACCCATTTCTAAAAAGGTTTGGAGGAACTAAGAAGATTGGGAGAAGAAAGTGTAGCTGAGGATAAGAAAAGTACAAAGAAAGGAAAAGTATATGGAAAACAAAATGTAAAGGTTTATGAAGACTTACAGAAGGAAGAAAAGTATCATCGGACAAGCTTTTGGTATTTGTAGGGGCACAAGTGAGTTAGGAAAGTTGGCAGGTTTAGTGTATATACGCTAAAACGAAATGAATGCTAAAGTGAGATAAGTGATTAATTTGAGTGTTATTTATATCAAGAAAGAAAGCTATAAAAGGGAAAATTCCTGCCCAGGTTCTAGCAGAATCTTCAGCCATTGGATCCACATCACGCCGTAGATCGTGGGGAACGTTGAGCTGTAAAAATTTAATGAGGGAGAGTCTTGAATGCCGAAGTGTCAGGAGTAGGCCTTGAGCAGTTAAAAAGGGCATCTATACCGTCAAAGGTGATGTAAAATGGGCGCGGAGGAACTATCATTACATTGAAATCCTCCTTTCTTCTCCAGGAGCCAGAAAGGAGAATCTCGAGGGGCTATTGTAGAGGGGTTAGGCCCAGAAGCCTATATTTATGTATATATTGGGTCAGGGGCCCAATCCAAGGATGTTAAATAATCCAAGGACAGGAAAATACTTTCATGAGGAACTATGTTAGTAAGTGAAAAGGTGAAATCCAATTGAGGTTGTCCAGAAGGGTGGTTCGAGGAAGAATCCCTCCTCGGCTGAGGATAGCCAAGGTCAGAGAGTGTGGTCTGCCATCAAGAGTAACATTCTGGATTGTTCCTGAATGAGGATAAGTATCAGGAAGGAACATGATAGAGAAAGGTCATGAAATATCTCAAGGGAAAGCTGCTACCACCAAATTAGATGCTCTGCAGCTAATTCGCTGGCTGCATTGATGAGGAAGTGATACCTAAATAGTAACTTTCAACCTTACAGCTACTACCTAAAGACTTTAGGAAAGTACTGATGGGACAAAGATTAACACCTACAATCTAAACTGCACGTGGAAGGTGGAGATGAAAAGGGGAAAATAGTATAAAATTAAGAAGAGACTCTGAGAGAGGGATCGAGAAATGAAGGGAAAAACACTGTAGCCATCAAGAACTGACATTGTAATCAAACTTGAAAGAAATATATAAGAACTGATCTCCTCGGATTGTGCCGAGGACGATTTTCTTTAGATCAAATTAGTTTATCTTCCTTTTCTTATCACCTGAATCCATTATACTTGTTGTCCAACTCATTAAAGCCCAGTTTTCCAACCCATTCTCTACAAATTCATTGTATTAGGATTTTTGGGTCTAAGTTCAGTCATCACTTGGGCTAGGGACCCAAATTATGTCCTTACAATAATAATAATAATAATAATAAAATAAATAATTCTAGTAATAAAAAATAAATAAGAATAAGTATAATGACACATCCAATTTTACAAGGACGAAGTTTGGTTACAAACTTTGTTATAGCTTGTGGCTACAATTTTCTTAAAAAAAAATTGTTATATATTTTGAAAATCTAATTATTGAATTACATGTTCTTTACTTACAAATATGTCAAATTTTGTGCCAATGAAATGCTATTTACTATATGATCCATAAATTTTTTTTATGCATAATTTTAGACTACAATTACTTGCAGTTTAAACAATTGATTGATGACATAGTTATTGATCTTTGATTTTTGTAAATTTTGCAAGTATTGAGAATATAAGAAGATAATTTAATCCATGGTGAATTTGTCAAAATTCACATCTAGTAAAAAGATATTGAATAAAGTTGTAACATTACGCTACAACTAAATTTGTCCAAACTTTATCCATTTTACAACATGTTAAAGTATGTGTGATTGATACATAAAAAGAAAAAGAAAAAGAGAGAGAGAGTAGTATAAATGATGGATCAATAATGTTGCTCTAATCATAAATTTTTTTTTTTTTGGATAAACATCCAAACACAAACTTAATATCTTATCTTGTTGTGAAATTAAAAGTGTACGTAAAGTTAATGAATAAAGAAAGAGCATGGAAAATGGCTAAATGTCAGCTTGCCTAAAGTCAAAGAAGCCTAAGCCACATGAAATTGTTGCATTACCAATTGTCAGCGGCCCAAGTCACGTATAGTTTTAAATTCTCTATGCATTGCTACTACACTAGGGTAGGTGTTAATGTGTCATCAATTTTTTCCTTTTCTTTATTACTATTATTAATATATTATTGAAAAATTATGTGAACATCGCATCAAAATTCAATAGTCAAAATGCATACCAATGTGGTGGGGGGGGGTGGGGGGGGGGGGGGGGGGGGGAATATTGTAACGCCCTAATTAAGAAATATTACATCATAGGATATGGATTTTCTTTTTTTTTTTTTTTTTAATGTTACTGGCTTTGTAAACAAATTAACACTTCTATATACACAAAATACTTGAGATTTTAGAAGGAAAATGTTTGAATTGCAATGTTAGCTTGTAATTATCTTTAAAAAGAAAAATTGGATGAAAAAAAAAAAGTTGAATAGGTCCATAACTTTTTTTTTCACTTTTGGTGAGATTTTGGGGTTCGACATTAACTAGGCATTGACAGAGTCTTGTGTGTTGTTAGATAGCCTGACTTTAGTACATAACTTTATTTCCAGGAAGGTATGAGATGACAAATGGCAATTGTTACGTGCCATTCGAGCTAATATATTATTGATGAAGCATTTACTACCTTATACTTGATGAGCGAGTGGATACTGCTCAAAAAATGTGAACAGAATTTAAGCAGGTAATCCCACCCAACAAGAGAATAAAATGGTAAATTTTATTTTAAACTCTATATATTTTTTGGTTAATTTCAAAAATTAGTCATATAAATTTGAAAGTTATAAATTAAACCATCAAATTTAATATTGTCCCAAATTAAATCATATATTTTCTTTAGTTTTAAATCAAACCTTAATCTTATAAATAAAAATAAATAAATAAATAAAACCCTTAAATTTTAGAATTAAAAAAGAAGAAGAAGAAGAATTTAATCAATTTAAGCTCCACTATCAAATTCTAAATCAAACCCAAAAAATCTGGGCTTATTTGTAAAATAATAATAATAATAATAATAAAAACAAAAATCTACCCAAAAAAGGAAAAGGCAAAACCAACAAACTAACAATATTCCTGTTCTCAAAAAAAAAAAAAAAAAAAAAACTATCAATATTCAATAATCCAGATTTAGCCTTGTAGCTTAATTGAAGAGTTGCTGATCTTTCTTATGCTTTGAAGCAACTTAGCCTTCAATTTGACAATTTATTTTCATTATTGCTTGCCTTAGATTTGTTTGCATTAATTAGTTATCATAATTTTGTGTTTACTAAAATAAAAGCTACATTTTACCTACCTTTTTCTTTTTTTTTTTTGAGTAAAACATTACACCTACCTTGCTTGGGCAAGTGACTTGAAATATGTTACGGAGATAACGAATTAATGCAATTTTGTAATGTGTCTCATTAATTTACTCACTATTAACTATTAAGATAACTCTAATTATACTAGTTTTTGCTGGTGGATTAGGTATCACAGACGTATCTTATTTCCGAATCATGTTCTAAAATATTTTGGTACTGTCCCCTGATTTCATATCTTGACCTGTTATGTTATGGGAGGCCACTAAGCATAAGACATCTCTCCCCAGTTTTGTATTAATCATTTGCCGAAATCTTTGTGTATGCTACTTTATGAGATCAGACTAACAACTATTCATATTATATATTTATTCCCTTCTGGTCAATGAGTTAAGTGAACACTGAAACACAAAATTGGCCTGCAACTCAGGCTGAGAAGCACTAGCACAATGAGAGGAACCAAGAGCAAGCCCAAGGTTGATGGAGCGAGAACTTTCAGTTAGGAGGCGGTTTTACTGTTAGTTGTGTGTGGCAGTTTCAATCTTTAATTCTGCTACTTAGCTGCTGAGATTTTTTTTTTTTTTTTTTTTTTTGTGTGTGTGTGTGTGGGTAAGAACAAAATTATTTTTGTTTAGAATTTTTTAAAAGGCCAGGTTATTTATTTTGGATAAAATTAGTTAATTTTTAGTTTTACTTATAATTTTTTTTGTTGAGTTATTTTTTTTAGGCTTGTATATTTTGTTTTATATTTTAGATCTATAAATTTTTTTTTATGGTCATTAAAATCAGGAAAATGCTAGAGTTACAAGTTTTTTTATAAATTACTGATGTGATAAGTGATTATTGAAAAGTAAAAAAATGATGTGAGTGGTGTGCCCGTATGGGAACTAATAAGAATTTGCTACCACAACAGTTTGTAAAAATGTTATAAAAAAGTTTGTAAATATAGTATTACTCTTAAAAGAATCAATGATATTGTTAAAAGGAAACAAAATGTAACAAAATTGCTAAAATTAGGACACACACACATATATGTATATATATATAATTTTTTTTTTTTTAATTTAGGGGGGGCCTGTCTCCGTCACTGGTTGATGTATGTGTAACTCAATTCCAGCCCAAGTACTACAGGGGAACTTCAAGCCAATGTTCTATGTTGGGCTGATGTACTATTTAAAAGCTTTTGGTTAACTTTAGAAATCTGTTCTAGCCCCCCCTTAAAATATATATATATATATATATCTGACAAAGAAAATTCAGTTAAAACACACACACACATATATATATATATTGTGTGAATAGACCTCACTTAAAAATTTTCTGTTTCTCAAAAAAAAAAATATATATATACATATATATATATATATGTTTCATTTTATATTTTTCTGAGAGGGGGGTCAAGGAAAAGATTTTCAAATGGTTTATTATGTATGCTGTAGGTCTACCCTATGAACGAAGGAATTGGTTAAGATTGGTTGAAATTGAGAGGAGCCTGAGTGCTGGTTAGAAATTAATTGACCAAATGACAGGTTCCATTACTGTATGGGCCTGATGCCGACCACTCTCAACTACATGACATTTATGATTTAGTATCAAGCATCAATTCAAGTAGCTAGCAGTTAGGATAAAGGGTTCTTGTTTTGCCACGTAGTATGCGGCATAAATTGGGGGTCAAAGGGTTTTACTTTTTTTATCATGGGATTTTTCTGCACAAGGTTTTAATGATATGAATTAATTGATGGCAACTTAATGCCTACTTTTATAAATATGGGTAATTCCATTCTGGTCAATGGAGTTTTTTTTAGGAGTTAGGACCAGTGGATCACTTTCCTTAAAGATTTGAAGTTTACTTCTCGATCAATTTCAAAAGAAGGATTTGAAAAACATTGAACAATTTCTAGTTTTCCATTACGGCGTTGTACCATTTCTTTCCATGTTACTATTTGATGATGAAATAAGTGGTTTGATGGTTGACATATTGTGGGAATAAAAAATGCTACTACACACTTTCACACACCCACAACCATTTTTTTTTTTAATGATAGATTGCGTTGTTTGTCAAATCATATGAGTTTAATATTTTTCTCCACTACTAACACTCTGTCATGTAAAATAATTATGACAAAGTGTGTGGTACTAATATTATTGCATTGAAATACTAACAAGAAACAAAAGGGGTTTGGATGACATCAGTGTAATATTAGTCTAATTACTCTAATGCCTGAGTCAGTATTGATCTTATTAAAAGCATGGAGATATTATGAGGGGCATTGATACCCCGCACTCCTATCAGTTCGTCTTAATTGCACTGATGCGATTTGGTTTAATGAACTTCTCTATATCAGTATTACTTAAAACTTTAAATATTAACAGTGATATAGGTAAATCTCTCACTATGTTTTAAGTTTAAAGTTCAACCCGTTATAGATAAACAAATTTTCCAAAGTGGGCATCATTTAGAGGATAGTTGAAAAGCTTAATATATATTCTTAAGTCGGCACTAAACAAAATGAGTAGGTATAGTTGGTTCTAGTTGATGCACCAGATTAATGTGTTTTGAATAGCAGTAAGGGGGCCAACTTCAGCATCTTGGTTTAATTAAGACAGGAAGAAAAGAAAAAACAAGAAAGTATGCTGCCCATGGAATATGGTCCTATGCTTCAAAAGTGCTTCTGACTTTCAAATTTTCAATGCGACCCACGTCAAACTGAAAAGGAAAAAAATTACAATACAAATACAAATCCTGGTATTGTAGATGAATGTAAAAGTTAGTTAAAATAGTACAATAAAACTCATATATAATACCAAAAAATGCAATAAAGCCCATAAATATTAGCAAAAACAAACTGAATAGCAAAATAAGCTAATTTTTTAATTTAGAGCCAAACGCACCCTCATATGACTAAATGTTGGGAAACAAGTGGTGAATTGTAAACAAGGAGAAAAAGGTAGGGAAAAGATGCGGATGCTGAGATGAAAAGTGTTGCCAACCCCATATGGTTGTGATAAAAGAATTATAGAAAGTGATAGTTGTGAGAATTCCGAACAAAACCTTTTTCAAAAGGAATGTTTTATTTGAAAGTTACAATTTTCTATGGCAGTTTATAATCAACAAGAACCAGCTTTTACACCTTTACACTCCTCATCGCCCAGTAAATTGCACAACTAAGTCCCGGAAGCTTAGTTGCTAATGTTTACAAAGGTGACTAGGAAAAAAAACAGCAAAAAAAAAGAAAAAAAAAAGAAAAAAAAAAAAGAAAAAGAGAAAAAAGAAAAAGAAAAAGAGGGTAATGCTTTGTAGCAGATGTTTCTATGTCCTCTATAGGTGCTTTTCTCTACTTATACACATGATTTCCATATCCTTCCCTCTAAAGAAATAACAATTATGGAAACATCATCATGGTAACGCCGCCGGTCCCCTTGTGGTATTTCAAGTAATTCATGAAAGTCCATACCTGTAATTCACCAAACCCAAATTCACCATGTTTAGTCTCCACAAGTTAGTAACAAAATTTTTAACTTTCATAAACAGTGCGTTCTTAGTTGAAATTAAAGAAAATTACCAGCTTTCTTTGCAGCACGAAACAGAACTTCCTCAACGAGATGTTGTGCCGGGTCTCCTTCGGGTTGCAATGTGATGAAAAGTTCTACTTCAGAAACAGCTTCTTCATTTGTGAAGTACTGATAGAGCCCATCAGACGATAATAACAAAAACCTGTCTTTTGGGCCTAATTTATGGTGGTATAGAGATGGGGAACAGTTTATGTAAGGGGAAGTTCCTAGGTAATCTATTCTGAATGCCTCCAAAAGTGCATTGTTCCATTTAGGCTGCGAATATCCAAGAAAAAACCAGGCGTAAGAAATGGAAGATAAATATTTTAGTAAAACAACAAGACATTAGCCAGGGATCTTTCCAGGTGCTAAAGCAAATATGAAACCAACATTTTTGTCAAAAAGTTCCACTACTTTATTTTTTTCCCCGAAAAAAATAAAGGGTCTTGCCATAACAAGTTAAACATATTGACAATTCTTGACCAGGACCAGTTCAAAGTCACGATCAGTTTAGCAGGGAGAAAGGAATGCAACTTGTTTCTATTGAAGCAACCTCGTGATAGAAACTGTGTTTCAGTTAGCTTACTTTCTAACAATGAGCTGATCCAATTGGGAGCTTAATTTATTTTTAATTGTATCAAAACTTAGTTCTAACGCTTAAAAAAAAATTCATATAAAACAGCAGGATTGCATCAATACAATATAGCTGTTACCACCACCAGCATGACTCTAATCACTTTCTTTGGAATTGATTTTCAAGATATGATAGTACTGGCATGTGCATAACCACAACCCGGCATATCTTCCTTGAATTAAATACTCCATTAAGCTAACGAAAATGAAATCTAGGAGGAAGAGGTTATCAACACTAATTGAAGTGAACAATTGTTATGATTATGATGCCCCTGCACCATGACCATAATGGTACAAGACAAGTGAATTGTCTAACAACCAGCCTATTTCTCAAACTTGCATTCTGAATCATTATCTTCATGTATTGCAAAAGAAATAAAGTGTAAGTTTCCCTTAACCATGTTTCAAAATCTACAATATCAAGCACAAATAAACGGGGCCAAAAGGATTCTCCATATTAACAATGGATTATATTTGAAAGCAAGAAATCTATGAACTTTAAGTACCTGCTTGAGAAAACCAGCACCAAAAGCCCGAGTGACCTTCAATGAACCCTTGACACGATCATTCATCACAGCACAAGTATCATCCAGATGTTCATTCTTTATTCTCTGAACTTCCTGAAATTCAAAAATCATTCGCGATCCATCAAAAACAGCACATAAAAAAGCTTCAATCACCTAAAATTTCCAACAATAAAACCAAAATTTAAAACTTTGAACCATATAATACCTCTTCAACACTGGTACTATGATCCACACTGAGCTGACAAGCCGTCAGACTTGGAACCGTGCAGGGTCTATCACCGTCCAAACCTTCCAAATCATGCATTGTTTCTTCATTGATCCTCTCCAAATCCTGCCTAATCTTCCCCAACCAATAATCCGGCTCGGCCTTCTGGGCCAACACGGCTCTACTATCACCCACATTCATCACATACACATCCTCACCCTTCATTAGCATCACCAGTACGCACGAACCCATCAACGCCAACTCAGGATTTTCAACAGCCATCTTATCTGCAATCTCCAAATAAGACTCCTCTGTTTTTCTCAGAGCTTGTGACAGAGCTTTCAACACATCGGCGTGATTGATCGCTTTTGAGGAAGCCGATGGCGACCCGGATTTATTCAATTGCTCCTTTAATCTCCGGTCCAGCTCCACTCTCTCTCTATCCCATTCACACTTCCACCTCCTCTGATTCTCTTCCCACTTTTTCGCCGCATTGCCTCTGTACTTACTCTTTGAATTCCTCCCTCGTTTTCGGTTTGGATTTGGCGAATCCAAATCCGAATTCGAATCATCCCCACTTGGACACGGATAATTCTCTTGCTCCTCAACCACACAGTGAGCACAAGCATCACCACGCGTCCGATTCCTCGCGCAATCTTGATCGGAATCTTCACCAAAAACAGAGGAGGAAGAAGAAACAGGGGCAGCTGCAGCTCCACCAGCAGTAGTATTACCGATCGTCGTTGTTGTTGTTGTAGCTGATTCAAACCCATCGTCCCACAACAACCCCTTGAGCTCTCTGTGCGCAAAAGAGTACAAATTGGACAACAAATAATCCGGAGCATCTGGACCGTTGAACCCATCGTAAATCCCAACGAAAACCCACCCATGCTCCTCCGAAACGACGACGTGTACTCGATCCTCCCCCGCTTTCCCTTGCGCCCACTGTAGATTCTGACTCTCCAATGACTCATCGTCTTCCAAACTACCATCGCTGCTCAAGAAATTCACGCTATTCACCGTCAAATTCTCATTGTGCTGTTGCTTCTCACTATAATTCCAATCTGGGTCTTTCAGTCCACCGCCTTTGATCGGAGCCACAATCGAGTTCTGTTGCCCGCCACCAATTCGTGAAATCAGGGTTTTCGATAACGCTCTCTGTAAAACCCGAATGAGTTTCCCTTTCCTCGATCTGGGCCTGAATGGCCCAGACCCGAACCCGAGTCCAAAACCAGCACTGTGAGAGAAGCTTCTCTGGAAGTGGTTATCGGATCCTAAACCTCCGCCGCCGCCGCCGCCGTTATAAGACTTATTATCGATTGGGCCGGAGAAAAGCCCAGAAGCGCGGTCGAGTGGGCCGGACATGAAACCACGCTCGATCGGGCCCGATAAGAACCCTCTTTCTAATGGGCCGGATCCGGGTATTCCGTACGACACCATCGGACCCGATAAATTTCTGGGGATTGGCTGTAAAGGGATGGAAGCGAAGGAATTGGAGCTCTCAAACGCGGCGGCGACTCTGTCTATGCTGTGATACGAGTACAAGTCGACGATGGTTGTGGAAAGCGGGGTCCACGTGTTCGCGCTCACTGAAGCTCCCGAAATAGTCTTGAACGTCGTCGTTTCCTCCTCCGAATGAACCTTGGATGAAGACAAACGAGTCGGGTCGGGTCTCACGTAGCAGAACGAGTGGCCCAGACCCTCGTCTGATGGGTCCGACAGTAGTACCGGTATTTCATGGTGTTTCCGCCGACCCTCTTCACCGGTGAAACACACTGTTAGCCTTCCGATTCCGTTTCCCATCTTTGACAAGAACAAAATAATAAAATAATAAAATAATTTATAACAACAACAGCAAAAGAAAAAAAAAACAAAACAAAAAACCGAAGCTTCTTTGTTTCTTTACTTTCTGTCTCTTTCTTTTGGGTATTTGTTTGGAAAAAACAAATTTGCTATCTGTGATATTTCATGGCGGATTCTGAAAAGAGAGCAGGGAAGCTGAGAAGAAGAAGAGGTTGGAGAGAAAGAGAGAGAGAAGCGTTGACTTTGGAGGCGTGGGTTTTGAAATGAGAAATGAGTTTAAAAAAATGAAAAAGAAAAAGCTTTTTAGTTTGTTTGTTTTTTTTTTTTTTTTGGTGTTTTTGGTATGTGTGTTTTTTTTTTTTTTTATTTAAATTTATATTAAAAATTGTTATTGTGCTTTTTTTAAGTTTTGGGTGGAGGCGTTGACTATGTGGTGGGGTTTAAGTAAACTCTTGTGGGGGTGGGGCTTTAGGTTTAGATTAATGATGTGGATTACGTTCATTGGAGGAGCGTGGAGTGCACGATTAGTTGCAAGTGGAAAGTTGATTTTGTTAAGGGGGTGTGTGGGGGACCCACGTGAGTATAAATGAATTTGTTCTGTTCGCGCGTGCGAGTTTGATGCTCTTGGCGGTGGAGAGCGCGTGTGTGGTTTTTGTTTTTAGTGTTGTGAAAAAACAACGGCAAAGTACTAGCTATAAGTATATTTGGGAGGGGTTTGGGTTTGGGTTTGGGATCGGACAAAAAGTCAAAGAGGAAAGCCCCATAAATATGACTTGGGAAAGCGTGCCATATTCGCCGTTGGATCGAGGGGAGAGGATTAAATGGGAAGCAAGGGTTGACCGACACGTGGTGACTCATCATTGCATATCTATTGTCCTTTGTCAACTCAGAGGTTTCCCGATTACTCTACTCTCTGTCGCTCTCTCTCTGTCTGCTTGACTTTAATTGTTTTGATATTTTTCTTTGTTTCCAAATAATGGGATTTATTAAATAGGTAAGGTGGGGTGGTTGAAGATTTTAGTAATTAGTCATTTAATACAGTGTGAGAGTTTTAGGCCCTCCTTTGCGCTGACTTTCGATTATTTTGACTGCTAAATGGAAGGAGAGGTTTACTTTACTTTCCTGGATTAGATTTTCAAACCCAAATTTACGTTGGGGCCTATCTATCTGATTCCAAACCAGGTATGAGTATGACAATAGCACCTGGTTTTTAATAAGTGAGAATTTGTATGCACAATTTACATGAACTTTCTTACTTTAACAAAGTCAGCTACAAGAATTTCTCATGGTCCAAAAATTCCTCATATCCCAAATTCCTTTGTTGCTAATCTAGAAGAATTTTCTCACGTCTTGTTTTCTCTTTTGCTGCAGTCCTGTGTGAAAGGATTGGACATCTTTTTCATTTAAGCAATACTTACTACTTTTTTTTAATCTTGTTAAGGTTGTAAACTGTTATGAGAACAATTTTATTTTTCACATTTTCCAAACTTCAAAATGAAAAATCTTTTATTGTTTTCCTAATATGTTAAATTTGTTGCAACCTTCTTAAAATGTTTTTTTTTCTCTCCTTAATAAAATTCTTATCTGAACTTGTCACCCTATTTTATTTTTTGACGCACGCCAAAATTCTGCAACTTTATATTATTTATTGGGGAATTGGGAATCCTTTTAGCATTTAAAAAAAAAAAAAAGGAACACTCTTTTTGCCTTTCTAATATTTTTACACTTTCGCTAGAATTTTTTTTTTTTTTAAAATTGAAATTGAGCATTTTTGGGGTGGAAAGAGAGGACCCTTAACTCCAAAAGACAGTATATTTAAAACTAATCAATGGTGTAATATATGCATAGATACACCAGAGTTTATTCTCGTAAATTTATGCTCTTTTTGCTTTGCAATGGAATGCTGACACGTGGAAAATAAGCCACTGTGGCATATCATGAGACAGGGGTAAATGGTTTTTAGGTACATAATTGCATCAACACCACCAAGGGTGGATGGGAACTATCCAATAAATTAAGTAAATTAATATTATCTGAGAGACTAAAAAGAACCTCGGTTGTAATTAATTAAGGCATAGAAAAGCTTTCATTTCCACTCACATAATAATATCCCAGATTAGAATTCAAACCTATCATCATTCATTTTTTTGTAAGTGGAGAAACCTCCCTAAGCCACCATCTCCACAATCCATTTTTGCCTTGACCCACCCACTCCTTTTCAATCCCTTTGTCTTCTTTAACAACTCCTCAACCTTACATGATTAATTTAATTAAATATGTTTTAAAACAATATTAGTTGCACACTTATGGACTTCAACTATATGCATATTCTAATTTATGAAGTTCTATCATGAGTAATACTCTCTCTCTATATATATATATTTTTTTTTTGGTTGAGAAAATGAATAAGTTTAGCTACAAAATTTGTTTATTGCGGATGAATTTTGAGAAATTCACCACTGGATTACATCTTCTTCTTATATTATCCATACTTGCAAAATTTCTAAAAAATTAAAGATCAATAACTATGTCATCAATAAATTATTTAAATTGCAAGTTTTTGTAATTTAAAATTATGTATAATCTATAGACTTATAGATTATATGGTAAATAATATCTGATTAACACAAAATTTGGCATGTGTATTAAGAGCATGTAGAACATGCAATTCAACGGTTAGATTTTGAAAATATGTAGTAACATTTATTTTATTGAGTAAAGTTGTAGCTTTAGGCTACAACGAGTTTTATAACTAAACTTTGTCATTTTAGAAAATACTTAACTATGTGCAAGTTGTTTAACTTTGAAGTTTCTTGGCAAAATCTTCAACAATCTTGGCCTCAAATTGTGCTTGTCTTGTGAACCCTATTCAACATAGTATTTGAAAATCATATTGTTTACTATTTTTGCTAATACACATTCAATTACATGTAACAGAAAAAGATTTCAAGATCTTGGACTACACCTTCAATGACTAAATTATATACATTAAAGTATAGTATAAATTAACCAAATCAAGAAACTTCCATAGTCTGTATTTTTTTTTTTTGAAATAATTTCTAACACATCTATATTTTATATTTGGCTACGCAATTGTTATTTCTTTTTTAATACGTATAGATGAAATAATATTGTCTCCGGATGCATTGACTCTATCAACTTGATGATCACTTGAACAAAAAATAGTATTGTTTTGTCATCTTCAACCGATGTTCAACCTGATATAATGATAGAATAAGGTAGTTTAGTGTGAATTCAACACCTAAAGTACTTAATTATGTGCATGATGTAATTTTAGAAGTTCTATAATGCCTTTCTCTTTTCCCCTGAATGTTATATTATACTTGAGTGCACATTATGAGTTTGAAAATCTTGGCAGGTCCTAGCAGTATAATACAGAGAAGTCTTACCCCAATCATGCTGTTTGCAGCGAGTATTAATTTATTGACGTTCAATACTATATCTCACATGATGGAAAGTATACAAATCCTCTCATCATCATCATCATCTTTTGTATCCCATTAATCACGACCTATTATATATATTTTTATTTTTTTATAAAATAGCTAAAAATTAAATTTGGCTTATTATAATTGGTGCAACATAAAGTGAAACACAAAAAAATGATACATAAAAATTGTATTCAAAGTAGAAACAAGGGGGGGAAATTTCTTAAACTCAACCTTCAACTAATCAACTAATCAGACATTTTGTAGAAAGGTGGGGGGTATTAGATTTAAGCTTCAATAACTAATTACATAGAAACGTTTACACTAAAAAAAATAATTACGTAGAAACATTATAAAATTACAATTATGATATCAAGGATTTATGTGTGTATACATGCACAAGTTCTGAGATATGACACAATGAAACCTAAGAAACTTGACATTACTGCCCGACCCAAAGGGACCCGAACGAGATTTCGACTGATCCAACCAACTTGACAATCAACAAGTCTTTGCCAACAAAACTTAATGATCTCCAATTAAATGACAGTTCCCTCCACCTGAAATCTGACTTCGATCAATTCAACCAAAAACCACCATTGTTGTCCTGGTCTCTTCTCCGATCTCCACCATTCTTAACCTATATACCACTGATCTATTGATATCTTTGCTAGACATGGCAAGATTCCCGTCAATTCTGGAAAGGTCTTGATCGGAAATCTCAACTTTGTCACATTAATTTGTTGATGCCAACAAGTTTAAGGTGGCTTCGACTGGTCTGATTGCTGAATCAACCAAGCCCTGGCGGTCGATGGCTCCTATACTCGTAGTTGGCAATGAGTCGCAAACCCTATGTGATTGGGTTGGTTGCTAGTTTGACCCCAAACTTGACACCAACCAACCATTGATAACCCTAATGTTGAGATAAGAAAGGGAATGGATCCTCCATCCAAACAAAAACTTTTGGCTTGTCTAGCATATTTAGTCAATCCATGAGCTGCTACGTTGTCATCCATCCCTAAGCGTGTGGGTTTCCCACTGAGTCAAGGTTACTAGAGCTTATTTGCTTTATCCAAGACGTACGCTACCCATTCGTCTCAAGGGGTTGATATAATGGTTCCTAAGAACTCATAAAATTTATGAGATCCTAAGTTTAAAACTGGCTAACATCTTGTAACTACCCCCAAGAAATATGAGAACGGAGTATGTGGGACATAAGGTCCTAAGGTCTTCTTGTAATTACTTAGTATGTGTGGAATGGGAAGACCATACATCTAGGAAAATAATAAGTGCTACTCAAAGAGCTTTAGACACTAAAAAGAATAAAATAAAAATAAAATAAAAGCCATGACCCATGCATTAAGGATAGGTTGAACATCTCCATTCAAAATGCTCGAAATATTTGTAGTGAATTACCTTCTATTATAATATAACTGACACCTACATATTTGATGAAACAAAGGGCTTGTAAAACAACTATAGGCTTAATTTCCTCCATCGCTATCACTGTTTTTTTCTCCCATTGTGTAGTTGCTATCATGTTATTATGATAGGTGGGGTTGTGCAAAAAAACTATATGATTCATCAACCCGCCCAACCCATGCAGGTCCATTAAGTGAGATGGGTTGGATTGGGTTGAGTGAGTTAGATAGATAATTTAGTGGGTCGGGTTGAATAACGGGTTGAGATTTTTCTAACCCGCCACAACCCGACTTGCCCGCCTATATATATTATATTTATATACTTTATCATGTTGCAAAAATCTACCTCACATACACTCCCACTTTATTTTTCTCATCTCTTTCTCTCTCTTTTTATTTTTTCACCTTCACGTTTCTCTTCCCTAATAAACTCAAGCCACTTTATGTATATTCCCTCATTAAAAACTGAATATGATTATATAAATTGAAGGGAAAAAAGAAATAGAAGAAACACCAATTAAATGGCACCATTGAAAGGTCATGATTGAAGAGTCACAACCTTCAAAACATTGTTAAAACTATTACTAGCAATTAGAAACAATAAAATCTCACTCAAGGAAATACGTTTTCTACATAAATCTTTAGAATCCTGGATACTGATAAGAATCTGCCTACAGAGCGCCACTAACGTCCCTCAAATCAACATTTATTATGCCCCCAGCAATTAACCATTGATCTCATTTTATGCAATTGGCCATGTTTCATCCGCCTACAATTTGGGGTTGCTACCTTGACACACGTCTCGTCGGTCAATCTAAGGAAACAACTTGCTGGCAAGCCTACTAACAGAGGCTTTCAGGGGATTTCCGGTCAAATTGAGTCCCCCTTACTCCATAAGTATCCTAACATTGTTACTATTACTTTAATCTCTCCCATTAGTTTACTAATTTAACCATCAGCAACTTCCTGGCCAACCACCATTAGTTTATCTTGGGTGGACTGAGTTTTTTCTTTCTTATTAGAGCTTATGTCCTGTTAAGAAAAGTCACCTGCACTCAGTCTCGATCATTTCAAATCCCTTTTGCAGTTCCATTGCTTTTCTAAATTTTCTCACGTACACGTACCCGAGGCATGATACAATTTAATCTCTCTCTCTCTCAACATCTAATTATATGTGCAAGTCATAGACATAAATTTAGAGAAGTGCTATGTTTATAATATTTTTACAACAAATCATAAGTGATTAATTATTAATGATTAAGATTTGAATCTATCATTGAAATATCTTTTTTGCCCCACCAATAACAACACGTAACAATTTGCCATTTAAGAATGTGTATTAAGTTCGTATCATAGTATCAGTTCGGTCCCAAATTTTTTTTTTGAGTATATACGTAGGAATACTTAATAAGATTCGAATTGATCGGATCAAATTTTATGTATATAATTCACACCTGTTGTTAGATGCTGAGCTGTATACATGGTGCTCTTATCTTTTTCTATGTTTACTTAAATATTATCGTCTCAGTTCTACACAAAAAAGGGTGGAAAAAAAAAGTATATGTATATGTAAATATATATTACCTGCGGTATGGAATGGATACAATTTTCTGTCTATACGTGAACTAGAATGAATTTCGTGTCTATATATGTCTGTATGACTTACACCTGTATGAGATTAAATTCCATGTCTAAGCTTTTGTTACATTAGAATACAACTTGGTCCTCATTTGAACGATTATTTCCATATATTTTTTTTTTTTGTTTAACATTTGTATCATATGAATTTATTCTATACGCCTAATCATGTGGTTCTAAATCAATACAAAATGATTTTTTTTTCTTACAAAATTTAAGGAAGTTCATATAAGATTTAACGTGAATCTTCTTCCTATGTTAATGGTACTTTTTTATCAGCTAAATAGGCACCATGTTATGTGTGTGTGTATATATATATATATATATTATAATATGTATTTATGTGTGCTCGCGTGCATGTGTTACTTTAACTTTTACACAAATTAGTTATTTGAGATATTGAAGCAAAAAAAAAAAAAAAAGAAGAAGAAGAAGAAGAAGGAGAGAGAGAGAGAGAGAGAGAGTTATTGCCAAAAGCTCTATAATTCAACTAATATTTCATAATATTTTTAACGGAGATATCTAGTGTTCAAATTCTTTTACCCTCAATTATCAATAGATAAATAAAAATCATATAATTACACATAAACTAAGAGAGGTAATTCAAAACTACATAGAAAGAAGTGATGTCTCCATCTTTGGCTAGACTATTCCACCCATTTCTCATGAGACATCCAACATCCTGAAAAATCTCATAGACCAATAGTGTGATAAATTAAACCTAAAATCTTTAGATTTAGGTCATGACTCAGTCCTATGAGCACACCGCCCAAATTACCATGGGATTCTTACATTATTGAATTCAAGTGCATATTGTATAAAATAATGACATAACACACACATATATATTTTGAGTCAAACATACTGTCATGTTAATTAGAACCAAAATATTTAATGGTTCTTATATTGAACAACGACTTGCACTATTGCACATTTAATGAGTCCATAAATCAATAGTGTGATAGATTGAATTTGAAATCTTTGAGTTTACGTCACAAACTCATGTTTCAAACCAATTAGCCCACCATTTATAGGATTTTACATTATTGAACTCATGTGCATAATATATAAAATAATAATATAATATACGTCTTCTTCTTCCCCTAGTCAGACATACTATCACATAATGAGAACCAAAATATTTAATGGAATTCTTATATTAACAACGGCTTGCATTGGTGCACATCCAATGAACCTAAAATTTTTAAGTTTATATCTCGTCTCAGATTAATGAGCTCACCACTCAAATTTCCCTGGTATTTGTACATAATCAAACTCGAGTTGAGAGCATATTTTATAAAGAAATGATCAGACATACCATCATGTAATGAGAACCAAAATACTCTCATGTAATGAGCACCAAAATATTTATCCAAAAATAAATAATAATAAAAAGAGCACCAAAATATTTAATGGTTTGTATAATATTGAACAACGACTTCCACTGGTCGAAATCAAAATTCATATTTTCCAGCACAAGAGCCATGTTTTTCAAAACGCTTCCAGAAGAAAGATCGTGGCCTTTTACATTGACTCATTAAGTTGGAGGAAAAATAAATAAAGTCATTATTGCTTTCGATCCTTAAATAATAAATATTGACTTTGATATAAATATATATATACATAATTTTATAATTTGTCAAAAGGTGGAAATTTTCATGCTTTCACCTTTTACATCATCCATCAACCATGATGGGGTCGTCTCATTTTTTTTGTTGTTGATTTCAGTGACTCTTCTTTTGTTACCTAGTGGACCGACTTCCCTCGCAACATATTTTGTTGATTTATATTTCTGTCCACTTCAGTCCTCAGTAAACCCTAGCATAAGAAATTTAATAATTTTTTTTTTCTACCAAAATACAATAGAGCTGAAGAGGCCCAAACTAATACCCTAACAAGCTCGACATCCCAAGCCCATTTTTAAGACACCAAGAAAAGTGGCCTCATCCTTTTTAGACAGCCGAATAAGAGAAATTCAATGTTTACAATATTTTCACAATAATTTTATAACAAATTTTAAGTTGCAGATTGTTATTAGTGGGATAAAAATGCTAGTGACCCAAGCCCATTTTTAAGACACCAAGAAAAGTGGCCTCATCCTTTTTAGACAGCCGAATAAGAGAAATTCAATGTTTACAATATTTTCACAATAATTTTATAACAAATTTTAAGTTGCAGATTGTTATTAGTGGGATAAAAATGCTAGTGATACGTTCAAATTACAACCAATAACAACTAACCACCTATGATTTGTTGTGACAATGTTGTGAATGTAACATTTTTCTCAAATAAATCATATAACTTAACTACACAAGTATAAACTTAGCAAACCCGTTGTCTTAGGTTTATTAGGTTATAGGTCAAAATTCGTTTAAGCTAAACATATGATTATATTGTTTTTGTCTTATTTTCCAAACAAATAAAAGAACAAATAACAAAATACCAAAATTTAAATAATATATAAATTCTTAAGTTTATATAATTTATTGTTTACTAATGACATCATCACCATAAGTGAACCACAAAAATAAAATAAATGTTGTTGACCATAAATATATTTTTTTAAGTATGCTATATTATCACTCTAAATACTATATGTCGTGAATCAATGTTAAAATTTCATTTAGAAGCAGCTGTGGTTATATGAAAGCTTAAAGGATACCACCGTGCACCTTTGGTGTGGTGATTATTTCACAAGTATAAGTGCTTATGGGATGTAAAGGGGGCAAGGGCCGAAGTTTAAGTCTTCAGGAGGAAGTCTCATACACATATATACTTAGATTATGCTAGAATAGAATTTCTATCTTGTTAAAAAAATTAAAAAAAAAATTAAAAAAAAAAAAAAAAAAAAAACAGCTAGCTTAAAGGATCACATGCGTTAAATAGGTTGGCTTAGCTTGACCTGGCATTTCAAAGGGTCGGGCACGTGTTGACCTTTTTCCTACAATTCAAGTTATTCCCCTACGCGTTCAAGGGTGGCTTTACGAGTATCTCATGGTGGTCACAGGATCACCTTGACTTGCCAAAAAATGTATATATACATTTGCAAATATATATATATATATATAACACCTATTTTGACCACCCTAATTTGAGAAGTACAAGAATTTCGATTCAATAAAAATAAAAATAATGCTACATTCACAACATTTTTACAATAATTTCATAACAAATCTTATATGATAAGCGAAAATTGGTTACTAATTCTAATTTGGATCCAATATTGACATCACTTTTTAAACCACTAATAAAAAATTGTTGTATAAGATTTTTTTTTTTTTTTTAAATGTTGTAGATGTAATATTACTCCAAAAGTAATTTTGGCCCCTCAAGAAAAATATTGTATTCATGAGTTCACCATGACAGCACCAACATTTATGCTCTTTTTGGCTTTGTAGTGGCCATAAATTTGCTTTCCTTAGCAACTCAACTCATGGTTGTAGCAAACATCATTCAATTTTCTTTCTATTCTCTATTATCATTTCAATTCTCTTACTTTATTTCTCTTATCTTAGCATTCTCAATTTCCATTTTATCTGATATCCTGAACCCATAGTGCTAATTATGTAGGTATATATTGTAAATTCTTTTATATGAATGGAAAGTAAATGATATTTCAAAGAAAAAGCATATAGGGACATTTTTAGCTTTAGTTCTTGAAAAGTTTGGGTTCACCAATAGTCCAATATTTTTAGCATACGTAGCATCTTATTTTAGCTCATTTTTGTTAATTGTGTGGTCATAAGGTAAAAATTAAAATAATAATAATAATAACAAGAAGTGCACTATAACCATAGATATCTTTGTTGAAAACACTAAAAAAATACTTAGTATTCTAAAAAAATACACTAAAAAAATACTTAGTATTCTAAAAAAGATTTTAAAAAAAAATACAAACTAGTTGAGTTATAAGGGTTTAATCTAATTGTAATAATGTTAGCTATATGAAAAAGTAAGCGAAGAAAAACAAAACAAATTTCGGGGTATTTGACAGTGTGTTTAGCACTAACCATATAATGGATCTAAAAGATCTTTTATACCTATATTTAAAGAATAAAACCGGGGACAGAAATGCTTAAACACCTCTCTTTCTGACGTCAATTGCAATTGTTATCTTCAAAAATGTACAAACAATACGAACTCAAACACTTATTATTACAGTTTCTGAGGGAGTTAAGAGTGGGTGGTGGGTGGTGGGTGCATGGTGGGGGATGGGGGTGGATTTTTTAAGCTACAAAAAGAATGCTAAAACTTTCAGATGTGAAGGAAACCTACTTGCAACTATAAGAAATTATAAATTTAATAAGAAAAAAGGTAAATAATATAATGCCTTTGAGAAATTAAGTGTAAATAAAGACATTTATAGGATAGAAATGCTAGCCATTGAGCAAACACAATCCAGATTGTTTGACTCAGAGGGAATCTATGGAGCCGCACAATGGTCCATTGTCATGTAAGCCGTCAGCAGCACCACCAGCAATTCCCACTAGCAAATAGAAACCAAACCACTATAGAATTGTCTCCATTCTATGCCATCCACATCTTATATTTGCCAACTTTGACAAGAGGGCTGGCTGTGAATTCAGAAACATTTCATTGATCCCCTTCTCAATCTCAACAATTTTTGCTGGGGCTCCATTGTTATACTTGGGGAATATGGTGGAAATAACATCCTAACCCAAGTCTTCCTTTTTCTTTGTTTTCTTTTCTATGCCATGCTTTTCATCATTGTACTGAAAATGGGTTTGTTCCAACATGGGCTTTTGATAAATTTGAACCTGTCATATTTGTGAATATGACCTCCATTTACATGGTCATTTGTTTCAATTCTTTTTTTGGTTTGATCATACGAATCATGTCATCAATTTCATTTTTCTTCAATTCTACAATAACTAAAATGATTTAGCTTTTGAAAGTGCAAATTGTCAGTTGGTAAAATCTTTTGTACTCAAATCATGTATCAAATCTTATCTTTAATCAAATATTGGAGGGTTTAAGGAAAGCAAGGGTGTGATATCACTTGATGTAACCCGTACATTAATGAATAGGTCTCCCATGATCTCCCACTACCCCCCCCCCCCCCCCCCCCCCCCCCCAAAAAAAAAAAAAAATTGATAATCCTTTGGCCTTCTTTTTTCAAATAAATTTTTGTTTCTCTTTTTCTTCTTCTTCCCTGCCTTGATACATTTTTATTTTGCCAAATTCTTTACCTTTACAGCCAATCTTTCTTCCAAGAGTTGAATTATGATTTTATTCCAAAAAGATCTTCTAATTTCAAATTCAATTTAATTCAATTTCAAACTCGGACTCGGACTTTGACTTTAAAAATTAAACTAACAAATGGATGTTATTACCATAGAGTTCACTTTGGACTTGAACGTGTTAGCGAAATATATTGACCAACGTTTCCCCACATTGAGACTCATTAAGCAAAAAGCACAATGGTTGCACAATTGCACCATTACCCAGTCATCAGTTCAGCTATTGAGGGATCCCAATTGGGTGGGGCGGGGTGGCCGGGTTGGATCATGTGTGCCCATCCCAGTCATGTTTCCTCTTTAGGGTGGGAAAAACTCGCATGTCAATGTATGACACAACCCGTGAATATGACATGGCTTTTTATGAGTTAGGATTGAGCCTTAACGAGTTTGGATCATAAACAAGTTGACTTAAAAGCAATACGATATGAAAAGTGTCACAAGTAGGTTAACCTACCTACTTATGATACATTTGATACGCCAATTTATTTGTGTCAACCCAAAATAATCTGTTTAACCCAACCCGTTTAAATTATATAATAAATAAATATTCATTTATAAGTGATATAGTTGTAAGTTGGAACTTTAAAAACCCTACATGACATCAACAAATAAAATTGGATGAGCTTGCGGAAGAAGTTATGAATTTGGACATCAACAAAGAATCTATTAATGATACTTATAGTTATAGTCATGATTAGTATATTGGTTGCTTCAACTCTTTCAATATTAATACTTAGCATTTGGCAAGTTTTTTGGAAGTTATATTTTTGTTGAATCGTGTTATTTTGAATTTGGATTAAAATGTATGTGTTTCTTTTGGGATTTAAAGATTTTATTTTTAGATAGATGTTATATTTTTGTTGAACTATGTTATTTTGAATTTGGGTTAAAGTGTATGCACTTCTTTTGGGATGTAAATAACTTATTTCTAGATGGATTTCACTAAATTATGGACTTAATGTTTATTAGGTACTTTGATATTATTTTGAATTTTTGGACGAAGTGTTTTAAGTATTTGATGTTATTATTAACTTTCAAATGGTAAGTTTAATAGGTATTTTGATGTTATTAGTTTGTATTAAATTTTTTGTTTATTAAATTTATAAAAATATTAATCAGGTGCTTTTTCGAAGCAAGTTAAATGGATTTAATTTGTGTCAACCAAACCTGTTTAATATTAAATTGGTTGAAATAGGTCGTGTCACTTTCGTGTCAACTCCCGTTTATTAAGCATGTCAAGTGGGTCATATCATGTCTACCCGCTTTATTAACAAGTTATGTTACGGTTGAAGGGTAATGACACGATTATTAAATGGGTCAGGTTCAGTTTAAGCAATTTAGCCGAATACTCCTACCGCGACATGACACGCCAAATACTCCTACCGTGACATGACACGTTAACTTGAATTAACACCCTTGGTAAGGTGATAGCAGGGTATGTCAAGTTCAGAGCACGTTGAAAATGGTTTACTAATCTTAATGAGATGACTTTGACATTGATGAGAGAAATATGAAAAAAAAAAAAAAAAAAATGAAGAGTACTAAGAGAGAAGTAGAGACAATGTTTTTTAAAATAATAATAGAATATATATGTGTGTGTCTATGCGCGCGCGTGCATGTGCATGTGCATGTGTTTAGAACAAATGCATGTGCATGTGTTTAGAACAAATTAGATTATATGTATAAATAAACTCAATATTATATTAAATAAAATATGTAAATATACATTTGGGGTGGGAAGGGCAAGTAAAACCCGTCCTTGCCTTGTCAATTCTTTGGGGTGTGAAAAATCCGCATGGGATGAAGCAGGACTGGGTTACGTAGGATGAGTTGTTTTATCATCCCACTTCATTAAAATTTTTTTTTTTTCCCCTAGGTCACTTTTATCTTAGGATGAAAATATTTAATTATTTATTTAAAATTTATCTACCATTTCAATTTTTAAATTAATTTACTGAACTGGTCTGTAATTTCGAATAGATATTCACTTTCAAAATTGATATCATTCAGAACAAACGTAAAGTTTATTCACCAAAGATTAGTAATAATGTCAACTTCCCATCCTCTTCTCTCTAAAAACAAAAAAGTCAACTTCTCATCCCAAACGTAAAGAACACCTGGAACAGATTTCGTAATCCATTAAGATCTGCAAGTGTTACCTAAATAATAATGTAAATGCCATTGTGAGCCTTTTTTTTTTTTTTTTTTTGCCTATGTGAATCGAAGAGAGAAGAAAAAAATCAAGAATAGTTCAATTGACCTTAACAAACGCGCGAGTAGGCCAAATTCACATGAATCTAAGCTATTTTCTCTTTTTGTCTCAAGTAGACTCTGACCAAACAAGGGTTTAACAAAGTCAAATGTAGTGCTAATAATGATGTAATGTAATTATGGAAATTTGATTAAAGTGTAACAACTAACGAGATCATGAGGAAAAGAATTCAATTCCCTTTGTTATTAAGATTGAAAACAATGTTGAGGATGTATAACTAGAATTTCCCTGATGGTGATGGCTCAACATGTTAGAACCATACCTTGCAAGGACCTTAGCCCAAAGGCATTTGGGTGTGAGATTCCCAAGTCCATATTTTTGTGGGCTAAATGTTTTGTTTAATTGCATATATCTACAGGCCCAGCTAGCTCCACCCATTTGCAACATAGTGACAACAAGTCTGGTCCAGGCTTCATTACTAGCTCATTCTGCTGAATGGGCCTAAACTTAGCAAATGCATGTTCAAATTTGTTGCACTTCAATTAAATTATCAAGCACACCCAGAAGAAGAGATAAAATTTCTATGGATATAACTGTGTTACTTTAGGTAAAACATTTTTTTTTTTTTTTTTTTAAAGATGGAATAGAATTTCTTCAACATATGTTATTCATTCAATGATGATCAAATCATCAAGCCAACACACCAGTTTTAAGCTAATTGGACCCACTACTTCAATTAAAACTTTGAACTATCATAATTCCACATTGATAGGCCACAAACTGAATGACCCATTGTGATTAAACCAATTAATTAATTAGCCAAGTTATTAATTAATCAATTTATCATGCAAACGCGTGGAAGCACAAACAAATCACCAAAAACTAAATATGCAGCGGAAATTAAAAGACACGGTGATTTGTTTACGAATGAGGAAAACCCTTGCGGCAAAAACCCCACCGGGTGATTGTCAAGTCACCACTCCCGAAATTCCACTATTATCAAATCAAGCGGTTACAAGTAAAGGAATCCCAAGTACCTTACCAACGTACAGTTGAACTCTTACCCCAATACCTAATTGGACTTGATCTGTAGTGACAGTTCCCACCTTTGATGCACGGCTCTCAAGTACGTGACTAACCAATGCGCGGATCGCAGTATGCGACTTCAAACACCAACTTAGAAGGAGAGGTTGGTTGCAAAGTTCTTCAGTTCATCTTACACGATAAAGATCAAGAAGATGCTTAATCACAAAACCCTTTGGTGCAAAATACACAACTTCTTTAGAGAAGATAAACTAGGTCAAGAACTTCGTCTTTTTTATCACAATTTGCTTGAATAGAGATTGCTCAATACTTTTGCAACTTGTGTACATCTTGACGGCTCTTAAAACAATCCTTTTATATGTTTAAGATTTGGAGAAAAGAATGCCCAAAAGCATATTCACTAATCCCAAGGAAATCAGATCAGAAAGTCTGATTTTATAAATCTCGACAGATAGCAAGTGTCGAGGTAGCTATCGAGCAGGTGTCGAGCTTTAATGAATTTTCACTTCAGCTTGATTTTTCTTAGATAGATTTGATGACTTCAACACTTGATTTTGAAACCTTATTTCTTGAAGTATTAAAGACACCTAGAACTACCCAATTACAAGTAGAGTGCGTTTTGTCAAAGGATTCACCAATTTGCATAAATAAGTGACATATGTTCTTGACAAGTGAGAACACATATGTCCTAACAATCTCCCACTTTGGCAATCTATGACAAAATCACAACAAACAAATAATCATATGAGAGAAGTCATAAATCACTTAACTCATACTCACTTGTTGAATACAATAAAATCTATCCTGACACAAACTTTTGAAAAACTTTGCAAGAAGAGAATTTATGGCAAGTAGACTTTGACAACCTATATTTCTAAAACACTTTAAACAAAACTCATCAAGGCATCTTGTGTGAAACAGAAATAATAGATTGCATACAAGTATAATGAACATGTGTATAAAGATAGAGAAGAAACAACACATGAAGAGAGAGGTGAAAGAAACATACATCCACATATAGAGAAAATAAGTACAATGTATGTAAAACTGGTCACAAGACCTTATATACAAGATCAATGTATCTATAAAGAATAGAAAAGAAAAAGATATATCAAAACCTCACTACATCCCTCAAAATATCAACACTCCCCCTATCAAAAATGTCCTATACTAACTCTCTCCATAAGATGACTACTCTTATAACCCAAAACTACTCCCCCTTTTTGTCACGAGTGACAAAGGGTAGAGTGTCATGTAGACATCTCATCAGTAGAGCTAGCATCTCCATCATCATCATCCGAAGCGTCATCATCATCACCATCATCATCATCATCCTCAGAGTCTGAAGCCGCTAGAGAAGGTGGTGAAGGAGTAGCCTCAGGAGCAAAATCACCCATGGTCGCCTGCCGTCGTGCAATACGACCAATACAAACATTCACCTAATACAACTCAGAGGAGAGTGTATCGAGGCGAGCATCAATGCGTTGCAACTACGCCATGATGTCTCGAAGAGATACATCGCCCGTAGAGGAAGAAGGAGCAGATGTAGATGGAGTAGATCTGGATGAAGCTGAACGGGAGGGAGGTGTGGAATCCGTTTGTCGCGACCTAAACTGAGCCTCACTACATTTTATGATAGCGGCATCTATGGCACAGATGTATGTAAAGTGGTCGAACACAGGAAAAGGGATAGAAAAATGGCGTAAAATCCTCGTGATAGCGGAAGGAAAGATGGGCTTATCACGGGATGCCGAATCTAGATGAACATCTATGATAGAAAGGATAAAATAAGAAGAAAAATCTATAGTAAGATGCTCAAGAAGAGATAACAAAAATCGAGCACAAGGCTCTGTAATGGAGTTGTAGTGAGAGAGTGGATGGAGTACAAAAGTCATCACCATGTTTAGGAATCTAGGACCTTTAGCAAAAGGTCTACATGATGTGTACTGATGCTCACCCCAATCAGCTGGGTGCTGACAAAAAGCAAAAATGAGCTTATCTTTGGACACAGTCCTTAGACGCTCACAGGAAGGATAGTCAGGAAACTCTATCCTAGGAACCCTAAGCACATCCACAACTAGCTGTGGTGTGACAGGGATGCACGTACCTTGAACACGAGTGAAAAAAAGAGGTACTGAACGATCAATCCTGTGCATGTTGGAGTAAAACTCCTGAATGAGTACAAGAGGACATGTGACCGGGATGTCACACAGTGACTCCCATCCCCTACTATGAATGACAGAGGGAAGGTCAGTGCCGGTAAAGTCCACCAAAATGACTTGGTGTTCCGAATGAACACCTCGTCTAGAAAAGTTCTCCGAAAATGCCTTGTGGGCATCTCCATCACGAAACCGAAGATTTAGAGGAGCAGAATCAGAAGATGAAGAAGCTCCAGAACGTAGAGGGTTCCGAGCCGGAGTGGATTTACGTTTGGGTGCCATAGACACTACTAACGTAAACAGAATGAGAAAGAGACAGAGAGGGAGACAATTAGAAAAGTCTCAAAATAGTTCACATATATCAAATATATTGAACAATAAGTACGTATGCATGGAGAATGCATGAACATGTGATATGCAAATTAAAAAGCATCATGGGCTCAGCCCAATCCAATCCTACCAGCACACAAACAGAGAACATACATCTAAATGCATGTAACTATCATTCTAATGCACATGAAATGCAATGTATGACATTTTGAACACATTTAAGTGAAAACTCAACCAAAAATTGCAAGAAAAACTCATTAATTTTGAAAAACCCCAAAAATTTTCAAAAACCCCAAAACCTAAGCTTCAAAACATGAAATGCATGAAAAATGAAGGAAAATGAGATCTTACCAAGTGATTAGAAGCAAGGAAGGGCCTAAAATCAAGTGGGTTGAGGATTTTGAGTGAGAAAAACAAGTTTAAGAGAGGAACCGCCACGGACAGATCGGGAGAGATCGAGTGAAATGAGATTTGAATCGCGAATGAAGCTTAAATAGGCACCTCAGTAATTTTCGATAGTTGAGGTGTCGAGAGGTGTCGAGGAAGGTGTCGAGGAGGTGTCGAGCCAGCTTTAAAAAGCAGTTTTTCGAGAAGTGAAAAATACAGACATGAATGCAATCCAACATACACCTCAACCATTGATCCAATCAACATATAAAGCTCTCAAAATCATCTCTCAACAAAGAATTAAGCATATGGATCCTCAAAAACACACACATACACACACTAAACAAGTCTAACCAATTTTATTTTTCAAAAACAAGTCAAGACAGTTTAGTGAGCATACATTAGCACATGTAAACACTTGTGATGGCCAAATCACATTGTACCTGCACATGTATCAAAAGTAGCAAAGAATATTGCGTGTTGTGTGTGAGAAACATTGCAAGATTGCATATGTGTATATATGTTATGACGATCTGAGATATGAGAAAATAACTTTAACTCACACACAATCATAACTGTTTGATGGGGACTATCACCTTCGAAGTACATCCTATAACTCCCACATCTCCTAGAATACACGCTTGCAACCATATTTAAAGTATTTTTAATCTTTTTACTTTTTATTTTCTTTACATATTTTCTTTTGAGCATATCATACATAGGCATATAAAAAAGAGAAAAGAAATACTCAAGATGTTAAGCATTTGACATCACACTTTTACTATGCCGAAGTATACGAATGTCTTTGACACTACACTTTTACTATGCCGAAACATACAGGTGTCATATTATAATTGGCGGGTAACAGTGATGAGATGGTTATTTATACCTTTCTCTTAGGATTTTCTAGTCCTACTCGTCAAAAAGAGTAATATAAATGTTAAGTTCAAGAGATAACTTAATCTTAATATAAATGTTAAGTTCAAGAGATAACTTAATCTTACTCATCACAAACAAGAGCCACAAAGCTCACTTGCTTAGTTATGCATAGAGATGCTCATCTAAACTACAAGAGATACAAAGTTTAGAAAACTCTATTTCATTGGCCATCCAAGGTACACAAGTACCAAAGTACAAAAAGCACACTGTTTTTATATTTTTCTGATTTTTTAATTTTTTTAATTTTTATATTAAAAAACAAAATAAACAAAACTGAAAGTAAACATATAAAAACATGTTAGACAAAACAAAGCATAAAACTAGACTAACTCAACAAAAATACAAAACACACAAGCAATGCAACAAACAAAAACAAGAAGATAGAAGAAAGTGATAAAATCACTTGGAGTCCTTTTTCTTCCACACCTTAGAAGAACCTTTCCTTTGATTGAACCCCTTGAACCGGTTGTGAGGAGGAAGAATTGAAACCGTTCAAGTTCAAAAGGAACATGAGGGCTTTCAGAAGATCTCCAAGAGGAGCAAGAAATAATTGAAGCTGATTTTGGCTTCCAGATGCTATCATGTCGTTGCTCTGTTGAGTGACTAGCCACTTGTAGTAATTTGGTCAAGTATGACTGGTAGCTCCACAATGATGACAGAGATGCTGCTTCTTTTGTTTAGGCTTTTGAGAGTTAGCCTTCTTAGCCCTAGAGTTATTAGCATCTTTCTTATCTTGCTTAGGGGATGCTCCTAAGATAGATTTACCCTTGTCTAAGTTCTCACTAGCTAATTCAGTTTTAACATTAGTGTTCTCTATTTCAGTATTATTAGCAAGAGAAACAAAAACAGTAGCACTAGTAGAAGCAACATGAGAGGAAGAGAGATAATACCCTAAACCTGTTTGATCCGAAGCAAATTTCTGAATGTTGAGCATCTCATCAAGCTTTGCACTTGAAGTCCTCTCCAATTGAGCTCTGACTTGAAACAACTCTGCTTCAAGCTTCTTGGTCCTCTCAGCCAAGAAATTGTTCTCAAACCTCAGTGCACCAATAGTTTGATTCGCCTCATCAAATTTTATGGACAACTCTTCACAATCAAGTTCCACATCACTGAGTTTCTTAGTGGCCAGCCTATACAATTTCTCATGCTTCTCAAAGAGCTTGTAAAGCTTCTCATAGGCTGAATGGATATCATCTTGATCATCCATCTTCTCGAATTTTGACTCCACCAGTTCTTCTTCTTCATCCACATCTTCAACAATCGCTTCAGTAGGATTAACTGTGACAGTGAAGGCATTCAAAATTCTGTCATCCTCATTGTCGGAATCATCTTCGGGCTCAGTGTCACTCAAGGTTGCAGCAAGTGCCTTACTCTTCCCAATACTCTTGAGATATGTAGGGCATTCATGCTTCATGTGACCAAAACCATGACATCCAAAACATTTTGGTCCTGCCGGAACAGTGTACTGACTGCCATCCTTAATATCCTCCTTCCCTTTGTCTTGGCTCTTAAATTGAAAAAAACTGGATTGTCTGCAATCCTTGTCGAAATTCCTCCCATTGGAATTCTTCATAAACTTCTTGAACTGCCTTGTAATGTAGGACTTCATCTTGGAATCTTCATTATCGGAAGACTTATCTGTATCACTGCTCTTTGCCTTCAAGGTCATGCTCTTGCTTTTACCCGTTTTGCCAATCCTAGATAGTCCTAGTTCGTAGGTCTGCAAGTTTCTAACCAGCTCAGTCAAAGGAATTTTGTCAATATCCTTTGATTCTTCTATTGCCGTAATCTTGGCATGGAATCTCTCAGGTAGAGATCTGAACACCTTCCTTACAACCTTGGGTTCAGGGATGGTTTCTCCAAGATTGAAGGCTGAGTTCACTTTGTCCTTGAGCTTGGCATAGAACTCATCAAACGACTTATCCTCCTCCATCTTTATTTCTTCAAAGCTTGTAATGAGCCTTTGAAACTTTGAATCCTTGACAGTCTTTGTTCCTTCATAGGTTGTCTGGAGGATGGTCCATACCTCCTTAGCAGTTTCAGTTGAGGATATCTTCTTAAACTTCTCATTGGTGACCGAGCTAAATAGGGCATTTAACGCTTTGCTGTTGAAGTTAGCCGCTTTGATCTTGGCGTCATCCCAATCGACCGGTTCTTCTTTTGGCTTGGTCCAGCCAATCTTTACAGCTTGCCACACTTTCTCATCTAAAGACTGTAAGAAAGCTCTCATGCGTACTTTTCAATATGCATAGTTAATGCCATTAAATAAATGAAGTATGATTAATGACTGTCCTTTATCCATGACAAACAGGGGTCAATGGATCAACACAGCAAAGGTTAAACCTAATCAAAGTATGCCTGCTCTGATACCACTTGATAGGCCACAAACTGAATGATCCCTTGTGATTAAACTAATTAATTAATTAGCCAAGTTATTAATTAATCAATTTATCATGTAAATGCATGGAAGCACAAACAAATCACCAAAAACTAAATATGCAGCGGAAATTAAAAGACACGATGATTTGTTTACGAATGGGAAAAACCCTTGCGACAAAAATCTCACCGGATGATTTTCAGGTCACCACTCTTGAAACTTCACTATTATCAAATCAAGCGGTTACAAGTAAAGGAATCCCAAGTACCTTACCAACCTACAGTTGAACCCTTACCCCAATACCCAATTGGACTTGATCTATAGTGACAGTTCTCACCTTTGATACACGGCTCCCAAGTACATGACTAACCAATGCGCGGATCCCAGTACGCGACTTCAAACACCAACTTAGAAGGAGAGGTTGGCTGTAAAGTTCTTCAGTTCATCCTACACAATGAAGATCAAGAAGATGCTTGGTCACAAAACCCTTTGGTGCAAAATATACAGCAACTTCTTTAGAGAAGATGAACTAGGTCAAGAACTTCGCCTTTTTTATCACAATTTGCTTGAATAGAGATTGCTCAATACTTTTGCAACTTGTGTATATCTTAACGGATCTTAAAACAATCATTTTATATGTTTAGGGTTTGGAGAAAAGAAGGCCCAAAAGCATATTCACGGATCCCATGGAAATCATATCAGAAAATCTGATTTTATAAATCTCGACAGATGGCAAGTGTCAAGGTAGCTATCGAGCAGGTGTCGAGATTTAATGAATTTACACTTCAGTTTGATTTTTCTTGGACAAACTTGATGACTTCAACACTTGATTTTGAAACCTTGTTTCTTGAAGTATTAAAAACACCTAGAACTACCCAATTACAAGTAGAGTGTGTTTTGTCAAAAGATTCGCCAATTTACATAAATAAGTGACATATGTTCTTGACAAGTGAGAACACATATGTCCTAACACACATGAATCATTATTTCATTTTGCCCTATTAGTATTGTCAAAAAATTATATAGATTAGTTGTTTTTAGTTTAAAAGGCAATAAAGGTTTTGCCAAATTGACAAATTGCTCAAAAAATTGCAACTTCAAACCTTCTCCTCCTCCTCCTTCTCATCATTAATGAAGCAATTAATTGTATGATTAATGTGGATAATGGATACCTACAAAAAGAGAAATTCGCAAAAAGGATTTTCAGCTATCAAATCTTTAATCTATCCCTGATGATATAGCTCCTCTTGTTACGCGGGATTGTATGTAATTTTTTTTCAATTTTTCTATTGAATAAAACTTGGCCACTAAGTCTGGATTCTTAATAAATAAATAAATAAATAAATAAAATAAAAGCCATTAAATCTTTGTTAAACTTTCATCCTAAAATTTTAAATTTCTTATTGTAATATATGAAAAGAAAATTTAAATAATAGAGATTTAAATTCCACTATGCACCCAACTTGTTGCCAAAAATTCTCTATCCAAACACATCATAAAAGATTTTGATCCCTGAGAGAAAGACAAAGAGAGCACTTTATCTCATTATCGAAGTCTATTAAAAATAAAATTTAAAAACCATCTTTCAAATAATATATGACCTCATTATTATTAATTAAATAGTGCTTTCAACATATTATATTTCGAATTTGATATTAAAAAATGAGTAAATTACACTTCTAACCCTTAAAGTTTAGATTGTTTTCATTTTGGTTTCTTAAGTTTGAGATTTTTTTTTTCTTTTTTTTTACCACAAAATTTGATTCTATTTGAAAAATTGTCGTTCCACTCCATGTTTGGTAAGATATTTTAAACAACGGTTTTCAGTGTTTAAACAATATTATACGCATTTCCACACACTTTTTCAGCAATACGTATTTCCAAAATATACAAATAACGTTACTAAAACAACATTATTAAATGCCCCCGGTTATTAAAATATAGAAAAACCAAAACTCCCAATAGTATTTTTTTTTTTTTTTTTGTGAAAGTACAATTTTAAATGTGGGCACATGTCAACTCACTATTATTTTTATGGATGCTTAAAGATTTTTTTTTTTTTTGGTAAACTACGTATTTAGTTCCTATCTTTTACACTAGATTTCAAATTAGTCTCTAACCTTTCAATTGTATCAAGTTGGTCCTTAACCTTTTAATGTCGTGTCAATTTAGTTTCTGCCGTTATCTATTGGATGGAAAAGTCTGACGTGTCAAACAATCTAAATAAAAAATAAATAAATAATTGCCACATCATCTGCCACCTAGACTACGAAAAACAATGTCAACAATTTTTATTTTATTTTATTTTATAAAATGTCAATATAATTTTAAATTAGAAAAAAAGAAAAACAACAGATCATTGAATCCTAACTCACGTCTATCAACAACAACCAAAAAAAAAAAAAAATCCCTTTCCTCAAAAAACAACAAAAATCCTTGAGTCACAGTCACAATTTCTTCACGTGTCTTTAAGGTCCTAGAGGTTATGATTGCACTATCTTCTCTAATGATGAGGTAGGAACCTGCAAAATTACTTTCTGCAGTGACAAAGAGAGGATCCCAAACCCCAGATTCATCAAGGGATAGCCTAGAAACTATTGGTTCTCCAATAACCCTCTGCCCTGCAATTTAAAGACGAGTTTTTTTATCTTATCTTCCTTAAACAATAAATCATATAAAAAAAGAAATCTCGAGATCAGCATACATGGGTTCTAGAACTGAAGGCCAACAACTTGAAGATGGGGACTTAAACCAAATCAATTAGCTAGAATAGGGGAAAATAAAAGTCTTGGGATCTTAATCACTCGCGTACATATATATTGGTGTTTGAGTGAGTGTATATATCAGTGTCTGTGTGTCTAGTTCATAACCTTTAGAGCCATATAAAACGCATTGTTAAACTTATGGTCACATCCTATGAAAATCATTTTTTCATGTCTTAGATTAATATTTTGTTAACGAAGATTGCAAAGAATGTTCCCCCATAATAAGTGAAAGCCCAACTTCAATTGTAAAGATGCAACTTGTACTTTTAAATAAAATGATTCTCCATAATTGTAGATTAATGCTGCCATCAAATAAACTTTATCAAATCAAATAGAAATTTATAAGATTAGAGAATTAAAGGCCATTTCTCCGAGCTGTAGCAATTTCTTCCATAGCATCAATGCTCATTACATTACATGAACTATAGTCAAATCATCAAGGAGAATTTCTCCAATGATATCCATGGAATAAATTTTAAGGAAACAACCATGATAAATAGAACAGATCAACTGTTTTATTCATTAGTCTGACCATAGCATATGAAGGAATCGCAGACAAGGTAAAAAGCCCAGTGAGTCTATTTCCATGAGTCTATCGTCTATGATTGTCCCAGTTTGATGAAAGGAAGGAGAAGAGATTTTGGATTTTAGGGAGAGTGTTTTACATGAGTTTGTGATTGTCCCTGTTTAATGAAATAAGCGAAATTCTAAATCAAACTAAAAAGGTTTGATTTGGGTTTTCTAAAAAAAACTCACATGTTCTCCAAATTTTTTTTTTAAAAAAAAACTAATATGTTAGTCCAGGTGGCAGTTGATGTGGCAAATTATTTATTTATTTTTTATATTTAGGCCTTTTAACATGTCAAACTTTTTCATCCAAGAAATAACATAAGAAACTAAATTGACACCGCAATGAAAAGTTAGGGACCAAATTGACACAATTGAAAGGTTAAAGACTAAATTAAAATATAATATAAAGAATAGTAACCAAATATGTAATTTACCCTTTTTTTTTTTTTTTGAAAAGATGGATGCTTAAAGGTTTAGACATAAAAAAATACCACAGGGAGGGTTAAATGCTATATTAAAAGATTTCATAAGGTTTTGTATGTTACAGAAAACCACATTGGAGTTCTTTGTATTTTTTTTCCTAGTTTCATTAACTCAAAGTATACATTTTTTATCAAATTCAGTAGTAAAATGTTTTTTCCCCGTCCTTTTAAATATAATGAGAGAAATTAAATTAACATTACTACTACCTATTCAAGTAATTGGCCTGAGTAGAATATTAATTCATTTTGATTTATTTATGAGTTTCCAAAAGATATAGGAAAAATTAGACTTTTTGCACCTTAAACATTCACCTCTTTACAATGTCACTCTAAACTATTATTTTTCTCTATTGTTATCCTAATTTGCAAGAATGGTAATTGTAACACCCCAACCTAATTGCATATTTAATTTTATGAGTTTATATACATGTTATTATCTTAATTACTTTTAAGTGTATGAAGCTTTGATTTTTTTAAAGATTATAAATAATTGAAATGACTAGTTGTATTATAAATATATATTTAGTATAATGCATAGATGGTGTTTTAATTAGGCATATGATGCATGAGATGTGATTGTGAAAATTTCACCCCATGCAACGAATGAGAATTCAACAAAAGTAATACTAAAGCATCATGCATGTGGACAAACCAAAAGGGCTAAGACTTGGCCGGCCATGCAATCACCAAGAGCCACTTCAATTCTTTCTTGACTTTTCTCAAGACACTAGAATATCCAAGAAGCAATCTCCCCCCTATTTTCCACGGGTATACATACACAAATCAGAAAAGTCACCACACTTTGCCCTCTTTTCTCTTAAGGAAAGAGCTAGGAAGCTCTCTTGAGTTATTTTTCTCAAACGTCTCCAAAGTACACTCTTCTTATCTTGTTTTGCTGAACCAGAAACATTTTCATTCAGCTTTCATTTGCTTCTTTCTCCTCTTCTTTCTTCTTCCCTTCTTACACGGCAACATCTCTCCCTTACTTTCTCACCGAAAATTCTAATTTCTCTAAGAAGAAATTAAGAGCCTAAACACTAAGGTTTTATCTTCAAAGTGTGTGGGTAAGTAAATTAAACCTCATCTGATTTTGTGTATTTGGATAGTATAACTGTTTGGTTATTTTCACTCCTTATCCTCTGTTCTGATTTGTGAGACTGAACTTGTGATTCTGTTTTTGTAAGTTGAAAGATTGATGGTTTTATGGTCTATTGGATACTTAGTAGGGTATTTTAATATGTATTGTATGGGTATAAAAATACCCAAATGAAATAAGGGCCAATTGCTATTTGTTGATGATTTTTGTAAGGACATGCACTGAAGCTGTCACTGTGACAGATTTGATGTTTACCAAAAGAAAATTCTGTATTAAATCATTTGCCGTGAATTAGGATGTTAGGATTAGTTTTTATGAATTCTAAGACATATATGGTTGTTATGGAAGTGGTATCACAGCATTTGGATGAGTAGAAAAATAATGGTTTAATTTCTAAGTTGTATGAATTTCTGCCAGGACAGATTTAAACACGTTGTCTTGTATAATTTTTAATAAATCATGATTTTATGCTTTGAATCCGAAATTTTTATGGTATATACTGGACATACAGGGGAGTAGTCCTGTAAAATTTCATGACATTTGGATGTGTGTGGACAGCCCATTTGTTTTTTACAAATGGGGCATATGCTGCTGGAATGAGCAGTGAACAACATATGCTACACCTGACTTTGTGGATTTAATTCTCAAATTAGGGTGAATGTTTTGAGCTATAATTTAATTTGCTCATCCTTGGTATGTTTGGATTACATATAAATTTTATGCCTTGGTTTTTCTATAGTTTGTGTACATAATGTGTTTGATGATTGTATCTTGTGCCTTGGGGAACTTTGTGTGATGGGAAGTAAGGATTTTCTTGAGTTTGAGAGTTAGGTTGTGTTTGAGGTATAAGTTTAAATACTTAGGAAGAGTTTGTCAATAATAGTTTTGGTTTTTCGTTTAGGTGACGAGAACGAGAACACAGACACTTGAGCTCCTCTTGTACAATCTCAAGTGTCTTCTGTTTTCAGTTAAGGGATTTGTGACATGTGTTTTTGATAAGTATAAACATTGTTTAGAAAAGTATTATGCATTAAATTTTTTATTTAGAGATATTACGTATAAGCATGAGTTAAGTAAACTATGTGTTCGTGAGTTGTTCAATCTTATATACATAATAATTTTAGCATATTGATGCTATTATTTTTTTATCACAAACATAATATTTAAAAATGAAGTGGATATGCTACTGTTATGAAACATTTATGTAAAAGCAAAGTTATCAAAAAAAATATGGTTTTCAGTTATTCCATTGTTATGATCTGAACTCAGCCAGTAGGGGTTATAGTACTAGTATTTCTATGGAGATTCTGTTTGGCCATTATAAGTGGAACTGACTCTACTGTACCCGCCCTGTTGGTAACAGCCAACTTGTGGAGGATGTCAACCTACTCCCATGGTTGAAAAGATGTATTATGATATGATTCCGGAATTACCTATCATTGTGGGGAATGCTGGATGCCTGGCACTCTGTGCTGGAAGCCTTCCAAAGTTGTGACAGACTTACAATTGGATTAACTAATATGTATTATAAATGAACTATTGAGCTATTTGGAAATTATAAGAAAAGTATGATGATAAGAAAGGTATATTGAATGTGTTATAAGTTTAATGAGAAGTTGGTAACAGCCAACTTGTGGAGGATGTCAACCTACCCCCATAGTTGAAAAGATGTATTATGATATGATTCTGGAATTACCTAGCATTGTGGGGAATGTTGGATGCCTGGCACTTTGTGCTGGAAGCCTTCCAAAGTTGTGACAGACTTACAATTGGATTAACTAATATGTATTATAAATGAGCTATTAAGCTATTTGGAAATTATAAGAAAAGTATGATGATAAGAAAGGTATATTGAATGTGTTATAAGTTTAATGAGAAGTTATGATAAAGTATGTATAGTCGATTCAAAGATAAGGTTACTGAACTATGTTTACGTTCCTTATTATGTCCTTTTATTATTATATGAAAGGAAAATGAAGTATGGTCATTTAAAAGCTCGTAAATTATTTTAAGAACAATATGAACAGTACAAAGGCTATTTTATCAAAGCTGGCATATCCATAAAATATTTGATTTACATTCATTCTTATCAAGGGCACATGGAGCTTAAAAACCTTCCTGGGTTTCGAAGCTCACCCTTTTATATTTCAGTGCACAGGTTCTTCCTGGAAGCAGTAAGAGTGTTAGAGGTGGCAAGGATTTAGTGAATTCTCGTTTAGTGAATTCTCGTTTGTTAGAATGTATAGTTAGTTTTTGTTGTATAGTAGTTTAGCTCTTTTGTTGTATAGGAGGAATCAAGATGTACTTGATTCTTGAGCATAGATTTAATTCAGTAACTTAGGTTGTTTTGAACCCCAGTTGTATGTCTTTGGGGTTAGGTTTGTAATAAGAGCTTTGCTAAACATTTAGCTATGTAATACTTACACGTATACCCTAAGTTTCAGCCAGGTGGTGATCTTCCAAGTTCAAAGGAAATGAAATTTTGAGGTTTTCATCATATTTTTGTATATTATGGTTTTTATATAAGAAAATAAGTAGGAATACAGGAAATAAATCCTGACAAGCACCTTTAGTTTAGGTTGGTTCGTGTTAATATTGAGGTAAACTTAATATTAACATGTCGGTCATGCTCTAAACTCTGAAGTATAGGTTTGGGTCGTGACAGTAATGGTACACTTCCTACCATTAAAATCCAGAGTAAAATACTAGGCAATACTAGCCTATACCAATTGTACTGATGATATTTTAAATGTTTTGGTCAATATTGATATGGTAAGAGCATTCACAATGAGAATTGTAAATGCCATATGTTAGCAATATTTAGTATCAAGCCTCAAAAGTACTAAACAGCTGGCCTACTAAACTTGTAAAATTGTAATTTTTTTTTGGCATTGTGCTACAGTACCATCGTAAATGTATGATGGTACTATAGCACAATGCCAAAAGATTGTATTAATATTTTATTCCTAAATATCAGGCTTTTCTCTCTCATTCACACGGTCTCTCCTTTCTTTCTCTCCATTGTTGAAGCCTCACCAAGCCTCTCTCTCTCTCTCTCTCTCTCTCTCTCTCTCTCTCTCTCTCTCTCTCTCTCTCTCTCTCTCTCTCTCTCTCTCTCTCCATCGCTGAAGCCTCACTGTCTTCTTCTTGTCTCCTCACTCTTTCCGGTGCATTTTTTGGGTATTTTTTGTGGCGAGATCGGTGTGGTATGGTGGTTTGTGGCGACGTGTTCATGGGTTTTCAGCGTGGTTGTGGGTTTGTAGGATTCTCTAGTCGAGATCGATGTGGTCAAGGATCAGGTAGTTGTTGTGGCAGCGAGATCAGTGTGTTTGTGGGTCTGCAAATCGGATTTGGTTGTGGGTGATGATGGGTTTACTAATCGGTTTTGGCTGTGGGTTTGGGGTTGAGATTCGGTGGTGGATCGTGATGGGATTGGTGTGGTGGGCTGTGGGTTGTGGTGGCATGGTGGGTCTGGGACTGAATTTGGTAGGTTTGCTTGGTGGGTCAAGTGGGTTTGCTTGGTGTTTCCCGTGGTGGCTTTGTGATGTGGTGATTGTTGGTTGTGTTGTTGATGGTGGGTGGTGGTTGTTAGTTGTGTTGTTGATAGTGGGTGGTGGTTATGTTGTTGATGATGGATCAGTGGGTGATGGTGTTGGTGATGATGGATCAGTGGGTGGTGATTGGAAATTTTGGGTGGATAGGTGGGTGGCTTTGTTCTTGATGGTTGGTTAAGTTTTTTTACGGGGTTTGTTTGGGGTTTGGGATGAGTTTTTGTGTTGGTTTTTTTTTTTTTTTTGGTAAACTATGTTAGGGTTAGGTCTTCACGGTGGTGAGAGAGAGAGAGAGAGAGAGAGAGAGAGAGAGAGAGAGAGAGAGAGAGAGAGAGATTTTGGGTGGATAGGTGGGTGGCTTTGTTCTTGATGGTTGGTTAAGTTTTTGTGCGGGGTTTGTTTGGGGTTTAGGATGAGTTTCTGTGTTGGTTTTTTTTTGGTAAACTGTGTTAGGGTTTTGGATCTTCACGGTGGTGATGGAGGTGATGAGAGAGAGAGAGAGAGAAATTAGAGAGAGACATAAATATATTTTATTGTGTAAGTATATTATTTTAATGTATTGTATAAGAAAATAAAAGTTGGAATGTTAAGTATGTTATAAAATAGTATGATATAATTGATAAAATAGTTTTTTGAGATGGTAAAATAGGATAGGATGACATTTTACATTGTGAATGCTATAACATTGAAAAGATTCTCTGGTACAAATTGTTACAATAATGTTTCGTTTCTGAATTAAAACAATCTCTCCTATTGTTACGTTGACTACATTGACAAAAATTTTGGTTTTTCATTACTACCCATGAGGGTAATTTTGCAATTACACCCAATTAAGCATCAGGGGCATATTGATACAAATTTTTTTTTTTTTCAATTTAGGCTGTTAATCAAACAAATTAATAATTTGTGTGGACATTGTAAATAGAGTGAAAGTAACGTAGTAAAGTGTAAATTAGCCAAGGATGTATGCACCAAGGCCCTGAAGAATATTGGTACTCTCACTGGACCCCAAAAAAAGGAAGATCTTTAAACAAAATTTCAATCCAGTGAGATCAAGGGGTTTTTTAATCATCGCATAATCAGGCTTTACTGATCAACTTTCTGTAACCTTTTGTTTTCGGCACCAAAAAGGTTAGTCAAAGCTCTGGTGAATCGGACCCTATATCCAAGGACCAAGGGCAGTGCCCACAAATGGAAGGCACAGCACCGCACAGCTAGGTCCTTCTGAGTACTCTCACACACACACACACACACTCTATAGATTCCCCACCCCCTGCCCCGGAACAGTCACACTAGATCTGACCGTACACTGTCCCTCACTGTGGAAGTCCAATCAACATCCAACGGCATAGAAACGCGGACACAATAGCAGCTTTTGAGCTTTGTCATAGATCGCGACCGTCAAAAATTTGTGGGGGCCACCCAAACTTGTCCTTCTGTCTTCCACTTTCTTTGTCAATTAATCTATTCTTGCCCTACTACAAAAATTTTAAAATCAAGCAAGTTGCCATTACAATCCACACGTCGGGGACTCGGGAATGTACGTGGCAATACCTCAATGTCATTTGAGTATAATGCCCACAATTTATTGAGTAATGTCATAATTCAGTTTTTTAAACTGAAATCCTATCTTGAAATCATGATTTCAGTTAAAAAATCAAATCGTGTCTTTACAACACAATTACAATTTCAGTTGTGTGCGGAAATAAAGGACACTGCCCCAATTTCATTTCATTGTGTGAAAATTAACGACACCATTCGTTAAGACAACCCAGCCCCAAGTGGGGTTTTCTGAATTCTGACAACAATTGAGGGTCAGATAAGTCATAAATGTGTGCCTCGAGGCTGCCCTGCATTGCTGTAAGACAAGGCTATGTTTGGTCGTTGATAAAGCGGAGAAAAATTAATGGAAGAGCGCTCTCAGTACTTTTTTTTACCTTTGTCCCTCCTCGTTCTTCTGGTTTTCACATTATAAAAAATTATTAAAAAAATGAAACGAAAAATATTATATTATATTTTAATTTTATATTTATTTAATTAAAACCCTAGATTAGTAATCCTAAATTCGAAAGTAATCAGTTTCTTATTTGTTTTATAGCCCGGTAAGTATTAACACTACTTTTAACTCTAGCCTTTAGTTTATAATAACATTCAGTCTAAAGCCTAAGATTTAATTTATTTAAAGTGTAACAACTAAAAATGTAATTTAAAAAAATAAATAAAAATCTCGTTCAAAAAAAAAAAAAAAAAAGAAAAGAAAAGAAATTGAAGTACTTGAAGAATGAGTGGTTCTGGAAGAGTCTAGATAGTACAAAATAAGAATGATAGCCTTACAATTACGACAAAAATAAGGCAATGTGTCTAGAATTCGATCGTTTTTTACACCAAAATCTGCGTAAGTTTATGCATGTGAGGCCAAATACATTGGATCCACTAATTTTTCCCTTTCTCATCATGCATGAATGAAAGACTAGAACAGAACAGAAAAGTAGAAACCAGAAGAGCCATAAATGCAAATTAGCAATAAAATGAGCTTTGTACAATGACAATGCATTTGAGATATCATTATCGAAACAATTCAAGGACTTTACATAAAGAGCAAAAAAAATTGTGCTATTTGACATTAAATTATTCAAAAACATTAACACAATTGACATTCAATAATAAAAAAGAGATTAAAAAAAAAAAAAAAAGAAGAAGAATAAGAAGAAGAAGAGGCTGCAGCTTATGTAGCCTAATTCAATTCACCGTGTTAAGAAAAGAAAAAAAGTCACAAAAAATTCAATAATTATGAGGTGGAAGAAATAATTAAATCTCATACCACTAGATACAATCCTATACAACACAGAGCGAGTAGCGAGCTCCGTACACCACCATCAATTGCCGGCGATCCTGATCTGATTTCTTGGCGAAAGCCCGGCGGAGATGATAAATGCGATGGACGTCCATTCAATTCCGGCGGATTCTCCGGCGATAACGACATATCTGGCGGTTGTGCCTCGGTGATTGGAGTACCGGTGTTTCCGGGCTTCATCGCAAGGTTTTTACCGAAAATCTCCTTTGGCAATAGCACTTTGGAGACGCCGAAGATCGCCACGGGGTTTTGATCAAACACCGTTTGAGTCACCGATCCTTGAACGATTCCGGAGTCGATGGCCACGGAGCCATTGACTCTTGAAATGTTGAGCGTGAATCTTCCAGCTCCAACGGCTTCGGTGGCCAATGTAGGCTCAACTGGGTTCACTATTGACTCCAAAGAGCCTAGAGGATAGTACGAATGGAGCACATGGAATTTTAACACCACTGCTTTCTTGTCCGCCGGTAGAGACTGAAGTTTAACCGTGCTCGGAAGATCGGCGAAAGCTTCGTCTGTAGGGACGAAGAGTGTGATTCCGGCGCCGCCTTCGTCGGCTTCGAATTCTTGCACGACACCGGAAGCTGATAGCATCGACGCCGCGACGTTGAAATTGTGGCCGTCGATCAAAGCTTTCGTGATGTTGAGCCCTAGAGGAGGACGAGTTTCCGAGGCCGTTAGATCGAAGTTGTAAGGGATGAGGAGGGAATCAACGGTGAAGATGGTGATGTTGTACGGGAGGGTTTTGATCAAGGACAAAACGGTGGCGTTCGATGATTGCGAAGGGGAAGAGGAAGGTCCCGGCGAGTGGATCGAAACGACGGCGTTGGAAGGGTTGAAGGTGATGTTAACGGAACCGGAATTGCTAGTGGCGCGACCGGTGGTTTGGAAGAGAGTGGTGACGAGAGTGCCGGAGGGAGGGATCTGGTGGAGGTCGGACCAGGTGAGGTATTGCAGGAGGACGTGGTAGCGGAGGACGTCGGGGAGGTTGGTAGGAGAGAGGTGGTGGCGCGTGAGGAGGTCGGAGGTGGAAGAGAGGTAGGAGTTAGGGACGGCGAGGAGAGTGACGGAGGTGCGTTGGAAGACGTCGGCGGAGATGGTGGTGGAGGAGATGAGGGAAGCGAAGGAAGAGAGGTCAGGGAAGGAGGAGAGGAGGGCGGTGATGTTGATAGCTAAGGTTGGAGAGGATAGGAGGAGGAAATATACGAGGGTTAGAGGGGTAATTTGGGGAATGTGAATTGAAATGGCCATTATTTTTGGTGTGTTTTTGAAGTTTTTTCTCACTCACTCTCTCTCACTCACTTTAGGAGAGAGAGAGAACTCAGTGTGTGTTTTAGATTATGAAGTAAGAAACAGCAGTAGTAGCTGTAGTGTGAGAAAGTGGGAGTGAGTTGAGTGAGTTGGGTTCGATGGTGGAGGATGAGGCTTGATGAATGGTGATCATCATGGTCTTTTCTGATTTTTTTTTTTATAATTTTAAATAGATATTTTTGATTTCTTTCTCCACGCGCGGTGAGGATGGGAATGGGTAAACGCGCTGGGAGTACAGGCCACGTGGGTTAGGACAGAGCCGAAGTTAAGGGATATGGGACAGTGGGGTTGGAATTTGGGAAGGAAAGTATAGTTGCCATTTGCGATTTGCCAAATGCAATCGAGAATTCCTGATCTAGTAAACGAGGGTCTTAAACTTTCATCATCTCCTTTCTTTGTTTAGCAAAGTACACATCTTTCTTATATTAGCATGTTTAGGTTGATTAGTATATTTAATTTTAGGTCCTTATGGTTTTATACCTTTTTTAATTATTGAACTTATCGTTTACACTATGTCTATTATTTACAACCAATGGAAAATCCTCACATATTAAACAAATTTTAAAAAATTGAGGTTATTTTAGTGACACGGAGCCTATTATGTAACATGGCTTTTGTTTGTTACTTCTGCTTTTTTCATAATCAAAATGGATAAAATTATATATTTTTAAAATATAGAAATTAAACAAAAACATTTTAAACTATGAAATCTATTTTGAAACGAAATTAACATGTCCTAGGTGTGACATAAATATTGAAGCGATATACCGCTTTATTAAGAAGTTGTACAAACCTAAAGTGTGATTGCTAAGTTATGTGCACTTAGAGATGATCTTCAATTAACGCTTGCTATAGGTTTTACCAGCCTCATGGTAAATTTAGATGCCCTGATTATGGTTTATTTCTTGAACAGTTCTATGAAAGTTAACCTCGTCTTATTTTTCCCTTGTTGATGATTGCAGGTCTCTCTTCCACTACTTCCCTTGTAGAAAGATCCTTCATGTATTTAGGGAAGCTAACCAAAGTGTCGATGCTTTGCCTTGATTGGCTCACAGTCAGGCTGAAGACTTTGTTGTTTTTTCATCTTCCTTTAGGGATACTTAATTGTCTTTGTTCTGATAACTCTAGTGACTATATCACTAGACCTTGTAATTTCAATAACTAGTGAATTATCGCAAACATTTTTATTTAAAAAAAAAATGAAATAAAGATAAAAAAGTTAAGTATCAAGTATACAATTTAACGTCATTTTCATTGTCATAAGGTAATCCAAATTGTTGGGTTTACATATATGATTGAAGTCCCATATTGAATAATGATGAGAAGAATGAGTGGTTAATATAACATAATTAAGCACATACTTATTGGACTTAAGCCTTTTAGGTTAAAGTGTGTTTCTATATGTTATATTAATTACTCAAGGAAGCTCTCTAAGGTGTTTATCTCCCTAACAAGTGGTATCAGAGCCCACGATAATGTGGGGCAAAGGTGGCAAGGTTATCGAGGTTCTTTTCGCAACAGGAACGAGAACAGGGTGTGTTTACTTGAATCCCTTTCACAAATGGAGCAGGACAGGTCCTTTTCGCAATTAGAGCGGGGACTATATATTGCACCAAGCAAGCCCATAAAGCCCATACAAATGATTTTGAAAAAAACCCAACAAAGGAGTATTATTGCCAATTTGCCAATGGTGCTAGACAACAGTGAAGTGTGGATAAAAAACGTGTGGGGTTGACACTTGGAGGCTCATGGATGATGCACTAACGAAGGGAAAAACCCATTAAGTAAGGGGGAGAGAGTATGACTTGTTCATAGCCCACAGAGAGGCCTTGAAACACATAGAGAGGCAGAGACTCACATGTGAGGGAGAGATTGTTGGGTTTACACATGTGAGTGAAGTATCATATTGAATAATGATGAGAAGAATGAGTGGTTAATATAATATAATTGAGCACATACCCATTAGGTTTAGGCTTTTCGGGTTAAAGTGTGTCTTTATATATTATATTAATTACTCAAGAAAGCTCTCCAAGGTATTTATCTTCCCAACACAAATAACTTTGCATTCTTATGTTATGTAATACCTTAACTGGATCACTTTCATTTTTGAACTAAAGAGATTCTTACACATTTAGGGATCAAGATTCTCTAAAGTTTATAGGGTACTCTATCACATGGAGTTCCTTCAATCATGACCCTTCTTTTATAATAAAGGGTTTAGATTAGGTCATCTCATCAATCCGCTAATAAAATCCTTAAAGTGATGAAAGTATGAAACAACTAAAATACTTAAAACAACGTAAACATTTTCCAGTTGCTTATTCCCTCAGCCTCCCACCCCCTTTTGAAGATTAATTATTAATACTAAAGAAATCACATAATATGTTATACAGAATATAAGGAAAAGGTAAATTACAATCACAAAAATTTTGATACAAGGAATCCCCGTGAGACAAAACATGTCCCAGTTGCTTATTGTATTTGAGTTACATAACTATTAGTTATTGTTTTCTCGTATCTTTGGTGAATTTTTTTCTTTGGATGTTTGAACTGAAGTTCACTGGTGAGAAATGGTTGAAATTGAATGCTCAGCACTAGATGGGAGGAAGAAAGAAAAGTTATACAAAAGTAACCTATCCCATACCCTAAAAACCTAACCAATGACACATGGGAGCATAAATGTCAAAATGTGAATCGTATCATGAATCGATTTTTTATTTTTTTTGTATTGTATATTGTAAGATACACAAATACTTAATAAGATTTATATAAAAAAATTATATATATATATATAAAGGGTATATTCATTATAAATTGAGAATATATTTTTTATTTTTTTTGTATTGTATATTGTAAGATACACAAATACTTAATAAGATTTATATAAAAAAATTATATATATATATATATATAAAGGGTATATTCATCATAAATTGAGAATATATTCAACTAATAACTAATTTAATCATCACTTTTCACTTATGCAATAATATTAACTTGCTAACTAAATAAATAAAATTAATATGAGTTTATAACATACACATTCAAATTGATTAAAATCAAAAGTGATTATACATTACAAATGACCCAAAACAATAATTTATTTTCATTATCTTGCCTAATCAGCTCCATTTATTTTCTCCAAATTTTTCTTAGAAATGATGTTTCACTTCAAAGTTATTAAGATTTTATTAGTTTTTTTGGAGCGGCTCCCCTCTGAGTTAAAATCCTCTCATTCTCTCCCATTTTTATTAAGATGAGTGACAATTGACAATTATAAAATCTCATGTTTCTTGTTTTTTTGTTTAATATGTTATTGATATTCAGTACAAGAAAGTGTGCAGAGTCCGATGCAAAATCAATTGAGAAGAAGATTGGGCTTTTAAATAAATTAATTGGAATGACAGTCTCCTAAAATGATTCACGATTAGTGTATTGTTTTGTTATTTGATGATAAAATGATTGTTATATATGCTATGCATCAAGTGTAATCCACAAATTTCATAAATGAACTTTTTTTTAATTAAAAAATCAAATTTTTAAGAAGTTAAAAGTTTGAGATTTTTATCTCACATGAATAAAGATAAAAATATATACAAATACCAAATAAATTCTTAATTTAAATTCAAAGTTTTATACTGAAATTTCAAATCTTTCATTTACACAAATAATACTATATATATGACTAACTCAATTTTATTAAAAGATAGTATGTGTAATCAAAGCTTATGATGTTGAAGAATCCAATAAAATATTTTGAATCTAGAGCTTCCCAATTATATTAGTTTTGTTATCTCTCAAAATTTATGGCTTACTCAAATTTTTCTTTCGGTCAAATTTTCTATGCATTACATGGGCACATGGGTTACTACACTACACCAACCATGCCAACTGCACTAATGACTGAATGACACTTGAACAGTGCCAACATAGTCTGTAACCTACTCAGCATCGCCTTAAAATAAAGGATGGGACAAGTATCCTAGAGGAAGATCAACAACCTTCCATGTGGAGGGCCAAGATCAAAACAAGAACACTATAAAAGGGAAGAAATCTCCAATAAACAAGGATCGTATCAAACTCATTAGGAAGAAAACTACTTACTTTTGTAATCCATCAAGTGTAAAAGGCTCCTTAGCCATTTCGAGGAAGATAAATTTAAATTTTTGTCCCTAAACCTTCTTCTTTTTTTTTTTTTTGAATAGAATCTACCATTTAGGAGTCCAAGTGTTGGTTTGCAAATCCATCTCTACAAATTATTTTTAAGGGCCTTGATCTAAGCACAATCATCCTTTGGGCCTTGGATTATTGCCCCATACATATATATATGAGAAAATTATACTAACCGCATTTGAAATTTATTAAAATGACTCCCCCTCCAAATGTTTGTATAAATGAATTAACTACACCTCAAGGTTCCCATATATAATGTGATAAATATCTTCATACCTTCTAGCATTTTTACTTCATAAATATAATATTCATTTTTTAATAAAAAAAAAAAGATTCACATTCAACATGTGAAAAACAGCAAAGTGAAAGCATGAATAGCCACCTAATTTTAAGTAAAGTTTCTCTTCACTAGCGAAAGTTGGGTCTCCATCTTCTCCTAGGTCGTAGAACAGTCGTCCCTTCTTGTAAGGTGTCTTAGTATCTGAGGTAACAAGGCTACCTTCAGGTTTTATGGTTGTTTTCTTTTCCTTTGGGGTTTGGGAAATAGTTTTTTTTTTTTTTCATAGATGGAGGACCTAACAAAATCATGGAGATGTCTAACACTTTCTGAATGGGAAGGATTTGACCTTTGTTTGACAGAGGATGAGGTAGTGACTAAGTTTGTTATTGCAGCAAAGTTCTTGACAAAGTGTGCACTCAACGTTGACATCATTGTGAAAACGTTCACCCCTCTTTGGAGGTCTCAAAATGGCTTTAAGGTCAAGAAGGAAGGATATCATGTGATGTTGTTCACTTTTGATAACAAAATTGAGATGTAAAAAATCCTATCGACAGAACCATGGAGTCTTGACAAACACCTCATGGTTTCACAAAGCTATGAAAAGGATACAGATTTAGCTGATATGGATTTTAATATGGTTATGTTTTGGGTGCAAGTTCATGAAATACTAGTTCGTTTCAGAACTCGAAATGTGGCGGAAAAAAAAAATCTGTGGAGCCATTAGCAAGGTGACTAGACCAGCAAGGGATTGTGAAGTGGAGGGAGATGGTTTTATAAGGGTTTGAGTCACCATTGATATTTTCCAGCCACTATGTCAAGGTAGAGTAATATCCCTGGAGAATGGTAAGGAATTACGGGTATCGTTTAAGTATGAACAACTCTCTAATCTATGTTACTGGTGTGGTAGCCTCACACACGATGACATGAATTGTGAACTATGGCTCGAGAGTGAAGGTACTCTTTCAACTGAATCTCAATAGTTTGGGCCTTGGATATGTGCTGTCCCCTTTATGTCGTCGTGAAGAAATGTTGTTATTGTCCCTGGTTTCTACACTAGGGAAAAAAATGGTCGTGAAGCAACCTCTTCAACATCAAGCAGGAACCCACCAGTGGTGGTGGTTCGTATGGGTAAACCTTCACTGGAGATTTTCAGGCCAGAAAAGGAAAGAACAGAGACAATTCAGAAAGAGAATATTTCCACAAATTTTTCGGAGGAAGATTCGAGGCAATCAATGCCCACTCCCATGGATCGTGGGATTTCCAAGGATTCGAATATTTCAAAACTGGGCTCTGAGATAAGTGAGAAGTCAACCGAGAATTTGAGGAGAGAATTGAAGAGATAGACTGAGAATTAAGCAAAAATGATTTATCTCCAGAAAATATTTCGGCCAAAAATACATGCACAAGTAAGGAAAATTCTCTGGATGCCTTGACAATTAATGAGATTAGTCCTTCAGCCAGCTTGCAGACACATGCAATCCGACACCCCTATCCAACACATGCTGCACTAGTGGATTTATCTGATACTCTCAACAGACCACAAGTAACAGAAGGTACATGAAAGAGATTAACTAGGCACACTGTAGGAACATATGTAATCATGGAGGATGTTGTGGGGGATAAAAGAGGTACACAGCACACAGAAGCTTGATCTAAGTTACAAAAGAAAATAAGCTCAAGTAGACAATGGAAATAAAAAGATATTGGTGGAGGTGTTGACACCCCATTTTGCAACTCGCATTTAACCTCACATGGAGGGTAAAAGGGTACTTTCACTTTGGAAATATGTATCTTGATTCTAGTATTAGATCATTAGACTCATTTCACCAAAATGATCTTGATGTTGTAACGATCAAATCGACTGGTCATAAGTCCTAATCGGACCACCCGATTGAAAGTTATCGTCAAATCAAGTTTTAATGGCTAAGATGTACTATCACAAATTGAGTCCGACTATATGTGATTATGAACAATTGATTTCAATTGGTTATAGGTGTAATCAATTTGAGATTAATGATGTGTCATAATTTGATTGGTTAGGACTACATTTTATGGTGAGGTTACATACACCTAATTAATTAGATAGTTAAACATTAATTATTCAATAAGTAATTTGTGTAATTATCTTTTAATTAGAGTAAATTTGGAACCAATTAAGTCTGAAATGGGAGTGATTAGAGTCATTTAATGTTAATTGGGAGCTAATTTGGGACCTATTAATGTTAATTGTGCTGAAACCATTTTCTATCAAATGACCTCTGCTCACCATTTCATCAATATCTCTCAGAATATTTTGAATTCTGTGAATGAGGTTAATGTTTCCAGAAACTAGACATCCGGGGCTTCAATTTGAGTACAAGAACGAGGCAATTCCGATTAGAATTGAGTCAGATATAATTTTTCGAAGTTGGCTCTACAAGCTGTTACAGCAGCTACGGGAAAACCGAATTTTGGCTTGCTCCTCACTCCCACCAATCTTTCCATTTAATGCACCAGATTTTCCTCAAGACTAAAATGAGATCTAGGTTCATAATTCTTTATCAACTCTCATTAAATAGCCTTCCAATCATATTTCATCCACCACTACTATATAAACCCTTCCCTTCCTTCATTTCAAAGCACACAAAAAATCCCCTCTCCTCTCCTCTCTTGAGTTCTAATGAAATTGAGTAGTCTTGTCATATCTTGGTCTTCCTGAGACTCAAGGTATTGAGTGAGACTCACTCTCCCTCTCCTAGTTCTTCTTTTTTCCTCCACCCTTAGGACCTCCACCAAGAATCTCCTCCTCCATCATATGGATCTTGCACGAAGGTATAATCCCTTTCCCTAACTTATTTTTTGTGTTACCATGATGAGAATTTAAGATTAAAATATGATAGTAATCATTTAAATTCCCTTGAATATATTTGAATATTCTTAATTGTTCTTATATGTTCTTGGTTGTTCATCACATGTTCATGCATATCACTAGTTTTAATCTTAAATCTACATCAAAAATATGAAAAACATGTTTGTTTAATAATTCTTTCAAATCCTTGAATCTAGGTTATCACCATTCACACACATTCACTAGAATTTATTTTTCAATCCAAATACAATGCTTAATAAATTGAATTAGGGTTTATCACATGCACACACATTAAATTCAACATCTAAATTGATTGACATATTGGATGATATGATATGATTGTTAGCCACCATAGTCTAGAAGACTAGTTTCATCGGGCAAGGTGGGTGCCTAACACCTTCCCACCTTGTAACATAGCCTCCGAGCTTAGATCAAGGGTTAGTAGATCAAATGCTTATCCTTGTAATTTTCGATTTCTAGATTGTAACTAGGAGACAAAGCCATGTACTTTATTTTAGATTGTATCTATGACCAAAGCCATGTAATTTCCTATGTTCAATGTAAATTCAATTTCAAATTAATAAAATGATGAATTTTTCAATTATGGTTTTCTTATTTATCCCAACAATTAAATAAGTGGCGACTCCATTGTAAAATCCTTAATCTAAAGGGGGAAATATAACTAGTCGAACATCCATTTTTAGGGGCAATAACACGACTCCACCCATTCAAGTGGGTTTAGCCCAACAATCAATTAAAACGGACCGGGGGCGCGATCTCTCACAGGAGGTTGCTTTCTAGCCTTACCAGAAGAAATGAGTCTTTTATGTTAGAACTATCGGGGGCTTAGGAACCGATGAATAGAAAATCAGCTTGTAGAGATGGTGTGGGCAAAATATCTCTCTGTTGTGTCTATAGTCAAAACATAGATGGATGAAGCAAGGCTATTTATTATTCGAGATCGTTTGAAGTTTAAAAAGAAATTTGTGGCTCCTATAAGAAATAATTATGGGGGTAGGTGATTTTTTGGAAGGAAGATTTTAATTTAGACATTGAGACAATCTCAAAAAATCACATTGATACTACAATAAACAAAAACAAAGCAAATGAGTGGAGATTTATAGGGTTTTACGGTGAACCAAACACAAGGAATAGACATGAGGCATGGGTGAGGCTTAGAAGTTTGAAATCAAGAGGTACAACGCCTTGGATTTGTGCTAGAGATTTTAATGAAGTTGCAAGGAAATTCAAAAAGATAAGGGGAAGGGCAAGGCCTCATGCTCAAATGCAGGCTTTTTGGGACATTTTAGATGAGTGTGGATTTATGGACTTGAGTTTTGTGGGACCTATGTTTACATGGTACAAACATTTCGAAGATTACACAATATGGGAGAGGTTAGACAGATCCATGGTAATGGATGATTGGTTCTCTATGTTTCCGGATGCTAAAGCTTATCACTTGATGTTACAACTTCTAATCATAAACCATTATGGATTGTGCCAGAACGGATGGAGTGCAAGCAGCAGAGATCTTTATATTTGAACAAATGTGGATGAGCGAAAAGGGATGTGGGGATACAATTGAGGCAGTTTGGAAGGAAAACTATGAGGTTTTGGGTGAGCAAAAGTTGTTGAAAAAATTTGACAACTGTGGGAAAAAAATTGGCTACAAAGAGCAAGAATAGTTTCGGGAATGTTAGGCAAGAGCTTGAGAAAAAATAAGTTACTGGCAAAGGTAGAACAGTTAGCTTTCAATGGGGGTAGTGAACATTGCTAGAAAATGAAATAAACAAACTCATGGACCGTGAAGCAACAATGTGGGGACAATGGTCCAAAGTGCAATGGTTGAAGGATGGGGACAGGAATATGCTATTTTTTCATAGTAAATCATTGGAACGAAGAAGGAATTATATCAAGGGGCTATATGATGATGGAAGGGAGTGGTGTACTCAGCCTAGCTATGTGGCTGACACAGTGGTATAATTTTCTCACAATCTGTTCACTTCACCGTGAAGCAACAATGTGGGGATAGCGGTCCATAGTGCAATGGTTGAAGGATAGGGACAGGAATACGCTATTTTTTCATAGCAAATAATTGGAACGAAGAAGGAATTACATCAAGGGGCTATATGATAATGGAGGAGAGTGGTGTATTCAGCCTAGTCATGTGGTTGACACAGTGGTACAATTTTATCACAATCTGTTCACTTCAAATAATCTGGACAGCTTTGACGAATTAATAGAGCAAATTCCACATATGGTGACCTTGGATATGAATCAGCAATTAACTTGTGAGTTTTCTGCACTAAAATTTGAGACTGCACTAAAACAGATAGCGCCTCTAAAATCACCTAGACCAGACAGTAGGCCACTTCTTTTCTGTCAAAATTACTGGTCTTTGGTTTATAGTGATGTCAATGAAGCAATTTTGATGTATTTAAATTTAGGCACTTTACCACTAGCGCTAGGCCACTTCTTTATCACTTTGATTCCTAAAGTTAAAAGTCTTGAATATATCTTACAGTACTGTTCCATTAGTTTGAGCAATGTTTTATACAAAGTTTTCTCAAAGGTTATAGCAAATAGATTAAAGAAGATTTTGCCACATCTTATTTTCTGAACATCAAAGTGCCTTCATGACTAATCGTTTGATATTTGATAATGTAATGGTGGCTTTTGAAACTTCACATTATATGAGGAACAGTAGTTCGGGTAGCATAGGCTATATGGCATTCAAGCTTGACATGAGTAAAGCTTATAACAAGGTGGAATGGCAGTATATGGAGACATTGATGAAAAAAATGGGGTTTGCTAATACCTGGGTTAGATTGATGATGGAGTGTATTCCCTTAGCCACTTATTCGGTTTTGATAAATGGAAAACCACATGGGAACATTATACCAACTAGGGGCCTTCGACATGGCGACCCCCTTTCGCCTTATTTATTCCTATTGTGTACATAGGGTTTCCATGGACTATTAAAAAAGGCCAAAGAAACAGGAGACATAAGGGGGATTTCTTTTTGCTGGAACGGACCTAGACTAACCCATATTTTTTTTTGCAAATGACAGTCTTGTTTTTTGTAGGGCTAAAGAAAATGAATGTCAGACGTTGCTAAAGGTTTTAGCCGCTAAAGAAAACGAATATCAGACGTTGCTAAAGGTTTTAGCCACTTAAGAAAGGGCATTTGGACAACAAATCAATAGAGCCAAAACCACACTTTTTTTTTTAGCAAATCGACGCCCCAAGATATGCAGGAGCTAATTAAAGAAGCCCTTGGAGTACCTATAGTTCAACAATAAGGAAAATATTTGGGACTACCATCTTTCATTGGCAGGAAGAAAAAAGAGAGTTTTGACAATATAAAGCAAAGGGTGTGGAAGAAGCTCCAAGGTTGGGTGGGTAAAAATTTTATCATAAGCAGTCTGTGAGATTTTAATAAAGGCAGTTGCCTAGTCACTTCCTAACTACACAATGTCTTGCTTCAAGCTACAAGTTTGGCTATGTCATGACATAGAGGCTCTCATTAGAAATTTTTTTTGGGGCCAATGGGGGGAATAGCCGAAAAGTTCACTGGATTAATTTGAGGGGTTTATGCAAGCCAAAGTCATAAGGAGAGGTGGGTTTCAAAGATTTATTGAGATTCAATGATGCATTCTTGGCAAAACAAACATAGAAACTGTTTCATGACAAAACATCGCTTTTTTACCAGGTTTCTAAGGCGAAATTCTTACCTAACTACACAATTATGGAAGCTGCAAATCCAAGCTCGGCATCCTATGCATGGAAGAGTATTGTTAAAGGAAGAGAAGTGATCAAACGAGGGGCAATTTGGAGGATAGGGAATGGAAGGACTACTGAAACATGGGGAGATAGATGACTGCCAGTAAAATACTCTCCAAAAATTATCTCGCTGCGTGTGGACTCACTGCCTGAAGCAAAGGTATGCATTCTCATTGATCAGAACGTAGGACCTAGAAGGGCGACATGCTTGATGCTACTTTGCTGGGTTTTGAAGCGGACATGGTTAGAAAAATTCCCCTGTGCCACATGGATCAACCTGATGAACTCACTTGGCCATACAATGCCAATGGAGCTTATTCGATCAAGTCTGGTTATAAGGTCCAACAGTTGGAACATCAAAATGAACAACTGAGTTAGTTTGATATTGGGCTTTTGAAGCCACTTTGGTAGGCGATTTGGAGCTTGAAAGTTTTGAGTAAGGTAAAAAAATTTAGTCTAGAGAGCGACAAAAAATTCTTTACCTACGAAGACGAACTTGGTCAGAAGAAAAATTATCACTAATGATGTCTGTAAGGTCTGCCAAAATCATAAAGAGGATGTTGCCCATGCTCTCCATTCATGCCCGAAACTTGATGATTTTTGGCAAAGGTTCCCATTATGGAATCACAGTAGTTTAAGGCAAGCATCATCGTTCATTGACCTACTGGGATGTATTTTTTTTGCAGAAAATAGAGACTCGGCCTTGTTCTCTATGATAGTTTGGGCATTGTGGAATCGGCGCAATAATCTTCAGCTTGGAAAAAATACAGGGACCCTGAAGCAGATGTTTACCCAAGCAAAAGAGAGATTGCAGGAGTTCTCCCTATTGAACACGACCTCGGCAACACCTTTGGTCAGACCACCTATACGTTGGAAGCCTCTAGAAAGCTCTTAGTACAAGGTTAACTTCGATGGAGCTTTGTTTCAAGTAGAAAATTGCGCAGGGATTGGAGTGGTAATTTGGGATGATCATGGGCAGGTAATGGTCTCCTTCTCCAAAAGGATTCCTCTACCTTTCACGGTAATTGAAGTGGAAGCTTTGGTGGCTTGAAGGGCTCTGGAGTTGGCTAGAGAAACGGGCTTCGCACGAGTTATTTTGGAAGGTGACTCGCAGGTTTTGATCACAGCACTCAATACAAGCTCTTACTCTATATCTCACTTTGGCCACGTAGCAAACGATATTACAGTACCTTGCCTCTTTTTTAGGAGCTTTGTTTCAAGTAGAAAATTGCGCAGGGATTGGAGTGGTAATTTGGGATGATCATGGGCAGGTAATGGTCTCCTTCTCCAAAAGGATTCCTCTACCTTTCACGGTAATTGAAGTGGAAGCTTTGGTGGCTTGAAGGGCTCTGGAGTTGGCTAGAGAAACGGGCTTCGCACGAGTTATTTTGGAAGGTGACTCGCAGGTTTTGATCACAGCACTCAATACAAGCTCTTACTCTATATCTCACTTTGGCCACGTAGCAAACGATATTACAGTACCTTGCCTCTTTTTTTCTTTTCTTTTTTTTAAGTTTAATTACTCTCATGTATGTAGGCATTGTAATATTGTAGCTTACTCGTTTGCAAGACGAGCAATTTCTACTCCTCATTTACAAGTTTAGATGGAAGATGTACCACTAGATGTATTTATTGTTTTACAGACTAATTCTTATAGCCTCCGTTAAATTGAAATAAAATGTCTTTCTTCTAAAAAAAAATCATGTGAAAAATGATATTGTACTAATCACAGTTTATCATCTCAACATGTTGTGAAAAAAAAAATGTAAAACTTATCATGTATGAACATTGTTATTCTCTGTATTGAGAGATATTAGATCCTACATTTCTAGTTAGTTAGTGACACAAGCAATTTCCTGGCAGAGAAACAACAAATTGAAGGTAATTTAGCTATGGGATTTGGCCTAAGATGATTGGTGAAGTAAAAGTGCACATTGCTACATTTTATTTATTTATTTATTTATTTTTAAATTTTAGGGATAAGGCTTCTCTCCAAATTAATTTGGAGAAGAACCCTTTAAACTTATTCTTTTTTTTTTTTTTTAATGTGAATTTTGAAAATCTAACCGTTATATTACATGTTCTTTGTGTTTTTCACATGCATGTCAAATTTCGTTCAAATTGAATGTTATTTACTATTCGATCAATAAACTTATTTTTTGTGCATAATTTTTTACCACAAAATTTTGAAATTTAAACATGTTATTGATAACATAAGATGGGTTCAAGTTACACCTGGTATAACTCTTATAAAATTACACCTTTTTTACACCGTAGATTTCTAAAAGATCTAATAGTTGAAAAAGTATCATTAAATGCTATTACTTTCCATCTAATAACCTAATTAATACCACAATATTTTTTTGGAGGAATTCATTCAGAATGAATTAATAGTGACGTCATTGCCTCTTCCATGGGGAATTTATAGCATACTTCTCAATCCTCGTCATCTTTGAAGAGGCAGAGCTATCTATCATTTATGGGTGGAGAAAAAAATGTGTTTATTTCCAAATTAGTTAGGAGATGAATTATTTAAATTTATATATGTGAATTTTGAAAATCTAACCGTTAAATTATATTTTCTTATTATGTTTTTCCATGATTGTAAAATTTCAAGAAGATAAAAAAATTAATAACTATGTTATCAGAGATGGGTTCAAGTTACACTTTTTTTACACTGTAGATTTCTAAAAAATCTAATAGTTGAAAAAATATCATTAAATGTTATTACATTCCATCTGATAACCTAATTAATACCACAATATTTTTCTCTCTCCCCTTATTGATTACTTTCCACTTATTAAAAGGCACACCACACACCACCATTTTCAAGAATCTGCAAAACACAAACTCATCTACAGAAGAGCACCTTGTCATTGCACGGTACACACTAGAAATTTGTTAGGTTGGCACTGTTTGCAAATCAAGCATTTTAGAGCAGTTTTCCTACCAAACTTAATTACCATAAATCTATAAGAGTTTCTAAAGAGTTTTACTTTAGAAAGAATCTAGAAAAAAGTCAAGTTAAATTTTTAAAAATTGTTTAATGATTCCTAACCTTTCTTCAATCTTCACAGAATAAAATGATCCACGCATAGTTTAAACAGGTGAGGCAAAAAATGTGAGTAACTTAGCTAGAGCAATTGTATAATTTTAGTTTTAATTTTTTTTAATTTTAATATTTTTTTTTAATGGACAGAAAAGATGAGTTGAATGGCTGATTGAATAGAAGAAAGGTCATATTCTCCCTATATGATTACTGATTACATATGGGAGGAATCATTAAAAATAAATTAAAATTTAACTTAACTTTTTTTGGATTCTTTCTAAAGTAAAACTCTTTAGAAACTCTTATAGATATATGGTAATTAAATTTGGTAGGAAAACTGCTCTAAAATGCTTGAAAATGCTTGATTTGCAAACAGTGCCAACCTAACAAATTTCTAGTGTACCACACAATGACAAGGTGCTCTTCTGTAGATGAGTTTGTGTTTTGCAGGTTCTTGAAAATGGTGGTGTGTGGTGTGTCTTTTAACAAGGGGAAAGCAATAAATAAGGGGAGAGAGAAAAATATTGTGGTATTAATTAGGTTATTATATGGAAAGTAATAACATTTAATGATATTTTTTCAACTATTAGTTCTTTTAGAAATCTACAATGTAAAAAAAGTGTAACTTGAACCCATCTTTGATAACATAGTTATTAATTTTTTATCTTCTTGAAATTTTACAATCATGGAGAACATAATAAAAAAATATAATTTAACGGTTAGATTTTCAAAATTTACATTTATAAATTTAAATAATTCATCTCCTAACTAATTTGGAAATACACATTTTTTTTCTCCACCCATAAATGATAGACAGCTTTGCCTCTTCAAAGATGATGAGGATTGAGAAGTATGCTATAAATTCCCCATGTAAGAGGCAATGACGTCACTATTAATTCATTCTGAATGAATCCCTCCCAAAAAAAAAAAAGGTACCTGGGCCCTGATTTGGTACGAACGGTGTGTAATTCTTGGAGTGTGGACTACAACATCAATCATTCTGAATCTTGGAAACTCTTGAAAGATTGCACGTATGGAGATGGCTAAGTCTTATTGATGATCGTGTGCACAAAAATGCTCTTGGGACTAGTTTGCACGTGAATGCCCCATGACAAACATTGCTGTGGGTTTTTGTGCGTACGTGTCAAGTACATATATGCATGTGGCTGTACTTAATTCTCTAGTAGGTTTTTGTCCATGACTCTGCTAGAATCCCCTCAAGATGCAATGGCTTATAGCATTCACATAGTCGGGATGAAATGGCATAGTAGCCAAATTCTGGATAACGACAAATTAAGTACAGCCACATGCATATATGTACTTTACAAAATACAAAAAACAACAAATTTTATACATTTTGCTTTAAAAATCTTTCACATCAGTCTTTTTAAAATTGTGTATATTTATATATTTGCTACAATAATTGTGTATACATACATGGTTATTGTAGCTGTGTATCCTATTATTTTATTAATTTCACATTTCGCTCATTTTTTTCTCTCTCTTCTCCATCTGCAAAACCACTCTGACTTCTTCTCTCTCTCATCATCTTCTTCTTCATTTGATACACACAAACACACCCATATAGACAAACCAACATAGAGATGCACAAAAACACACGGACCATTTGATGCTTGTGGATCGATGCTACGGCGGAGATCGATGCTTGTTGGAGATGGAACCCACCATCTCCATTAAAACAAAACACAGAACCCACCATCTCTCACTGTCTCACAGAACCTGCAAGAGCACCACCACAAAAACACAGATCCCACCATCCACCCAACACCGTCCAACCATCACCACCCAACCACCACCACCACCATCACCCATTAAAACAACCACCACCATCAAAACCCATTAAAACAACGGAAACCCAAAATCCATAGAAAATCAACTCAAAATTAAACTATTAACTGAAAACCCATAACCCAAACCCAAAATCAAAATCAAATATAAACCCAATAGTGGTAGAACGCTTGAAATCAAATGAGAGAGATCCAACAATGCAAACTTCGGTGACAGAGTGAGAGCAAGCTCAAAGAAAATCTATGAATGTGTGGGTTTTGGATGAGAGAAAACTGAGAAAAGAAAGAGGTGAGAGAGATAAGGGATCTGAGAATTAAGGAGAGAGATGAGGGATTTGAGATGCAGAGACTTTGAGGGATGAGAGAGAGGCAGAGACTTTGAGGAATGAGTTTGTGGGTTAGGGAAAAGAAAGAGGCGGAGAGTTTAAGGGTTAGGGGAAAGTAGAATAAAAAAATATTATTTATATAAAATAGAGTGTATAATACATAAACTGATATGGATATTTTGTATAAATGAGTATGTAAAATAGAGAATGTGTGTTTTTTCTTGCAAAATAAACTGAAATTATGCACCATCTGATGTGTTTGCTCTAACATCAATAATCATCCACATCAACTTATATATTAAACCACAAAATATATACACAATTATTGTTAATAAGCAATTTTTTTTAAACTATTTTCTTTACTCAGAGAGAGAGAGAGAGAGAGAATAATAAAAAAGTAATAAAGAAATGATACTTTAATGAAATGTAATGTAAAATAGATAATCTGATGTGGGTTTTTTAAAAAGTGATTATGTAAAATAGAAAAAGTAAGTTCTTATTTTAAAATAGACAAAAATACTTCAAAGAGAGAGAGAGAGAGAGAGAGAGAGAGAGAGATTAAGTTAGGGAGAATAATAAAAAGGTAATAAAGAAATGATACTTTAATGAAATGTAATGTAAAATAGATAATCTGATGTGGGTTTTTTAAAAAGTGATTATGTAAAATAGAAAAAGTAAGTTCTTATTTTAAAATAGACAAAAATATTTTAAAGAGAGAGGAAGAGATAATTAGGGAGAATAAAAAAAAAATTGATAAAGAAATAATACTTTAATGAAAGGTAATATAAAATAGATAATCTAACATGAGTTTTTTGAAAAGTGGTTATGTGAAATAGAAAATTTTAGTTCTTATGCTAAAATAGACAAGAATTTTTGCACGAATTGGTGCAAATACTCTTAAATCTCAAAAATACAATAAGTTTAGACTTTAGAGTCACAGAATTTTTCAAAAAAAAGAAAAAAGAAAAATCAAATGGTTTAGCTCGTTGTGAATGGTGGATAATAAAGTAATATTAGTAGTAGGCCTAGATAAAAATCAATATAAACCTACAAACTTAACTGTTAAGAAAAATATTGTAAAAATTGTTATCTCTGTAATATTACACTTCTAAGGTTAAATGATTGGTTTATATTTGTAACATTATTCATTACTTACCTAAATATTAAAAGAGTATTAAGTAATATTTATTTAAATGTTTTTATTTTTTGAGAATGATTATTTATTTAAATGTTTTTTTTTAGAATGATTATTTATTTAAATGTTTTTTTTTTAGAATGATTATTTATTTAAATGTTGATGATGAATAAAATTGAAATTACTTATCTAATTATAAATTTTGAGATTTAATAACTTTGTGAAGTTATTTTAAAACTTTCTAAGAATCTCAATCCATTATTTTAGAACTCCCAAGAATCTCAATCCGTTATTAAAAAGATTGGAAAAGAATAATTAGTTTACATCCTCAAAAGAGAACAAAAGAAAATTTCCAATTAAACAATTATTTAGCAATATATTGCAAAGAATTTACATTAAAAACAAGCACTGAATAGACCGGTAATCCTTGAGATTTTGATAAGGATTAGTGCAAATACTTTTTTTTTTTTTTCTCTTTGAATTCTTAACTAATCCTTGAACATTTTCTCAAAAAAAAAAAAAAAACTAACATAAGTCGGTAGAAGTTCCTTCAAAATAATAATCAGGCAAAATGTCCATGGTAGGCACTTAAAGAGCATTTTTGAAACCCTTTCGCCTAATAATTGAGTTTTAATAATCAGATTACTAAAACATTCAGACCCAATTGTGAAGACAGTTGTGCCAATTGCATAAACTTTCGTGTAAGAAAACTTCTTTTGGATAAAAAAGGGCAAGTAATATTAACAAAGATGGGAATATCCCATCCTTTTGTTGTTGTTGACGTGTAGTTGTGTCATTTTTTATTTGATAAAAAGAGAAACTGAGTAAGAAAAATAGATAAAGAAAGAGAAAGAAAGAGGATGCTCTGCTTACCTGGTAATTTATGTTGCTTTCCCTATAAAATATTCCTCTTACAGCAACAACAATAATAAAACAATTTTTTTAATGGATCAACTTGCATATGAATGTTACAGTTGCTAATGCCATTGCCAAATAAAGACAAAAATTTCTCCACCATCACCAGCCTTTCATTCTCTTCTCATTATTTGAGTGAGGCCCACAAAAAGGTATGTTTAAGGAGCAATGGATCGGAGCATAACGACATTATGATAATATATATATATATATATAATGCCATTGCCAAATAAGGACAAAAATTTCTCCCCCTTCACCAGTCCTTCATTCTCTTCTCATTATTTGAGTGAGGCACACAAAAAGGTGTGTTTAAGGAGCAATGGATTGGAGCATAAACACGTTATGATTGATATATATATATATATATATTGAGTTCAAGTTACACCTAGTGTAACTTTAAATAATATTACACTACTCAATATTTTTTAGGTGAAAACCACACTTTCGTCCCTACATTTTCACTGATTCCACTTTGGTCACTAACTTTTTTTTCCATCGCTTTTAGTTCCTATCCTGGAAAATAGGTCTCGTTTTAGTCCCTGCCGTTACATCAGAGATGAAAAATGCACATGTGACAAATGGAGTGCACTGTTGGCTGACATGGCCATTAAAATAATAATAATAAAAAAAATGTTATTTGGCATTAAAAAATTTTAAAAATTAATTTATTAATTTTAACTAAATTAAAAATTAAAAACAAAAATAAAAACAAAAAATTATATGAATTGAGATCTAAGTGTGTTTTGAACAAGAATAACAAGAACACAAACCCAAATCAAAGAACACAAAATTAACATCCAAAAATCACAAACCCAGAAAATAACCCCCCCACCACCACACGCACTCCAGCAACCACCACCAACAACAACAACAAAACTCACCTAAACACCAATCCGGCCATCAAAACAGCAACCCAGCCACCTAAACACCAACCCACAGCCACCCAAACACCAAACCACCATTGATCCGGCCACCCAAACACAGATCCGGCCAACCTAAACACCAACCCAGCCGCCTAAACACCAATCCACAGCCACCCAAACACCAAACCACCATTGATTCGGCCACCCAAACACAGATCTAGCCAACCCAAATACTACTAACCAAAACACAGCCAACACAATGACAGATTCGGACATCCTATGACAAATCTGACCCTGTGGGTTTGTCACTTGTGGAACCCAAGAGCTGAGAGAATGAGAGAGTGGGAGGAACTCTTGAGATTCAGAGTTTGGCTAGCCAACCAAGACCCACGGCCATGCCACCACCGCGCCACAACCATTGGACCACCCCACAACCTAGCAAAAACCATGCCACAAAACCCACAACCCACCTAACCCACAGCCCACAACCCTCATGCCACCACTAGCACAACCACACCATCGCCGCGCCGCCACCATCGAGACAGATTGGCAGCAAAAGAGAATAGAGAGAAGTACGATTGCATATCTGCAGTTGGGAAAGAGAGAGGGAGAAAGAGTGTGGCATGCATGAGAGAGAGAGAGAGAGAGAGAGAGAAATACCACTCTACTGGGTTTGATATTTTGTTGCTTTTTCTAGGGGGTTCATGTGTTGTTCTATAGGCTTAGATCCCTGTTAATAGTTCAGGAAATATTGTTTTGAGCTTGGAATATTGATCTTGATCATATTTACTTCCTTGTTCATGTTTATTCTAACGTGGATCTTATATTTAATTTTGTGATCTTATTTTTTTGAGTTATTCGTGATTTTTGGTTTTCAATTTTGAAATCTTAAGGTTGAGTTGGTGTTCTTGTTCAAGATACTTTTAGACCTTAATTCATATGAATTTTGATTTTGATTTTTGTTTTGATTTTTTTTTTAGATAAAATTAATAAATTAATTTTTAAAATTTTCTAATGTCAAATAATATTTTTATTATTATTTTAATAAAAAATAATCAACCGTGCACTCCGTTTGCCACGTGTGCATTTTTCGTTTCTGATGTAACAACATGGACTAAAACGAGACGCGTTTTCCAAGATAGGAATTAAAAGCAGTGGAAAAAAAGTTAGGGACCAAAGTAGGAATCGCATGAAAATGTAAGGACAAAAATGTGGTTTTCGCCTTTTTTTTAATTGAATGCGAATATTGACAAATCCATCGTTAGATTACATTATCTTTGTATATTTTTTATGCTTACAAAATTTCAAAGTGATCAAAAACTAATATCCATATCATTAATCAATTGTTAAAATTCAAATTTTTGTAGTTTAAAATAATGCATAAAATATGAGTTTATAGATCAAATGGTAAATAGCATCTGATTGATATGAAAATTTGTATGCATGTTAAGAACATATAGAACATGTAATTCAATGGTTGGATTTTTAAAATATTAATTCAATAACAAGTCATTGGGTGGTGTAATATTGCTTAGAGTTACACCAGGTGTAATTGAACCAAACTCATATATATATATATATATATATAAATGACATGTTGTATCTAGAGGTGGCAAAGTAAGTCCAAACCCATTTGCCTGCCCAAACCCACCTACTCTAATTAAACCCAAACCCACCTAATTATTAATTGGGTTAAATGGGTATCAACCCAATTAGACTTAGTGATTATTGGGTTTTAACTAAAAACCCATTAAACCCCATTTAACCCAAAACAATATACCCAAATTCAACCCAATCCTTCCTATAATAATAATTAAAAATAAATAAAAAAAAACCCAATCCGTTTCAGTGTTTCTTTTCAAACCTAGCCATCATCTTCGTCTCTCTACTCAAACCCTAGCCTCTCTCTTTCCCTCACTCCTTGTGCCTTTCTTTGAGCACGAAATCCACAATGTCGTTTTTAGCTACCGGTCACGGAAAGTCGCTGGTGGAGATTCTGACGTGGCAGGTAGCGAGCAAGTCTTCCTTTAGAGCTAGATGAAGATGACGACAGTTTCTCAGTAGCCGAGAATTCGAGCTTCAAGTTTCCTTCTGCCGATTAGAGAAGACATAGTAGCTTCATTAGAGAAGAGAGGGAGTGGGTAACGGTGCCAAGAAAAAGCGTCAAATTTTTGTCAGTAACGACGCAGCCGCGAAGGTCAGTTTCGACGGTGGCTCTACTTTTTCTTGTATGGCTTTCGTGATTATGGGTTTGGAGTGAAATTTAGTATGGCTTTCGTGATTTTTTAGGGCTTTTTTGTATTTTTCTTATTTCTGGTAGATTTCAATTGTTTGGTAGGTGAGAAAGTGTGGGAAAGTACAAGAAATTTGTTTAATATTTTGGTAATTTTTAAAGATTTTAGAGTACTTTGGTCATTTTGGTAATTTGAGTTTACCCATAATAATTGGGTTGAGTTAGATTTAGGTTAGAAACAATTAGTTAAATGGATTTTAATGATAAATTAGTTTTATATACCCAATCTAATTATACCTATTATAAACCCATCCAAACTCACTCATTTGACACCCCTAGTTGTATCCAAAGCTTGGTTAAAAAATGGGCCAAAATGTTGAGTCAGGCACCCAAGCTTTTAATAAATAAATGGGCCAACAACGTAGGCACAGGTAACATTTAACAGAAGACTTTTTACTATTTTCTTGAGCTCACAGGTGGATATCAGAGTTTCACGTTTTAATCACTGACCCTTTACGTTTCTGTGGGCCTCATAAATCCTAATCCACAAGTTTGAGGTTGGCCCAGACATTTTTGTCCAAGAAGAAAAGTAAAAAAAAGTTAGCCCAGGATGGCCATTAGCTGGTGCACTTTTTGGTACGTCCCATTTCCTTAGCGTCTGTTTGAAATTTACTCCTTTTTTTTTTTTTTTTTTTTTAGGAAGAGTTTGAAATTTACTTAGTTTGTTGAAATTGAAAATTTTTTTGTTGAAAGTACTGTAAATAAAAATACTGTAGATAAATGTAAATTTTGTTGAAATAGTACAGTAAACTCATGAATGGTACTAAAAAGGATAGTGAAACCCATGGATAGTAGCAAAAATAAACTGAATAGTAAAATAATTTTGCCAAATGCACACTAAATATCAAATATTGTTAGGATGTTTGATGCTTAGTTATGTCTTATCCGAATTACGTTCCGGAGTAATATAGAAGTGTTATGGTTTTTAATAAAAGATTTTCTAAAACTTAGTTCATGGAGGGGGATATAAATAATATTGCTTCAGATCAAGGTTTGTTGTGTAGTTTAGAGAGATAAATGCTGCATCTTATATATTTTTCTTGAAAATAGGGAAATTATTTTAACTTTGTAGATGTAGACAAATTTTCAAATCACATCATTTTTTGTGTTATGTGATTGCTTTTATGTGTGATATTTTTCTTTATATTTTCTGCCTCCCACAAATGTGAAAATTCGTGTAAATTTCTAACAACCATGGTGTTAAAGTTGGCAATTGTCATTAATGTATAGAAAAATCTAATTGTGTTTGTGTGAACTGCAGTAAAAGGCAAAGACTAAAATTGCTGCTTTACAAACAATTCCATGGTTGACACAGTCAAGATAAATTTGGTCCATGGAATACTCTCGGTCCCAACGTTGATTAAGATCAAATGCATTGGAAAAGCCGAAAGCTCAGACTCAATTTTGAGGACATGGATGAATAGAAAAGCAAAATGAACTCATCCAGTTGTTCAAGTCGAGTCAACAAACCGTCAATATCGTCATTGTTCAAATTCTAATTCAATTCTCGAGGCCCAATTTATGCACGGCAGCAGGGGAATTTTGAAATTTCAGGCATTTATACGAGTCAACTTTTGCATACACTCAAAACTCAAAAGGGATTTCAGCCAAAAAAAAAAAAAAAAAACTCAAAAGGGATTGGTCGTGACTCGTGAATCATAATGAAATTGACAGGGATTTCTAGAACACCAGCAGATGATATTACACAATCACTTCATCATACTAAATTGAAAACCTACATTAGTTGAGTAGATTATCTATTTGAATCGCCCACTAATTTTCAGATTGTTCATAAACCCTAATTGGATTAATTAAAATATGAATTCATCTAATTAAAATTTTCAATTTAATGCAGCAATAATGAAATATTCCAAAGCATTTGCTACTAAAACAATTTGGACTAATTGTGCCACGGTTGAGTGTTTTTGTCCAACCGCTGCATAGACACAATATAATCAAAGGTGGCCTTTGAGATCATTTGTTTTTGGTTTAATATGGTATGCCATCCTATTGAGCCATTTGAAGAATGGCTCATCCTCTCTCCAGAACTCGTTGCACTGGTTCTCGGAATATAGCATTAACTGCCTGGGAGTTGGCAGATCCTGATTGCCCTCCAAATTCCCTCCGAGGTCAGTTATTATTGTACCAGTCTGACCTGAAATCCCTCCTCTCCTGAGGGACTGCCTCAGGCTTTCCGCTACCTTGTATCTGATCCTCTTCTACTCTTCTATACTTGTCTATCTGATCCATAAGCTGACGCACGCTAGTAACAGGTTTACCAGTCAAAGATTTCCTTAGGCCATGCCCGGTTGGAAGACCTTCCTTAAAGGTATTAATGGCCACGTCATCATGAGCTCCGTCTACCTCATTGAACATTTCCCAATATCTATCAGAATAGGCCTTAAGGGTTTCCCCTTCCCGCATAGACATGGATAGTAACGATCCCAAGGGTTGAACAACTCTCCTGCAGGTGATAAAGCGAGCACCAAAGGCCTGGGTGAGCTTCTCAAAAGAGTCAATAGTATCAGCTGTTAAGCCGTTGACCATCTCATCGCCACTGGACCCAGGTTTGATGGGAAAACCTTGCACATTAAGGCCTCATCCCTAGCATGAATGGCCATTCTCTGACTGTAGTGGCTAACATGCTCTACTAGATCTGTTCTACCGTTATAAATGGTGAACACAGGCTGATGGAACGCCGCAGAAGATTCGCGTCCTCAATGCGTCTCGTGAAGGGCGATTTGGAAACTTGTCTCAGTGCTTTATTCAGAGCGTCATTTCCCAAGCCCTGACGAGGAGGCTCTTATGCTTTCGCTCACAGTGATACTCCTCATCATACGAAAAAGACTCACTGGGTGGAGTTCTTAACCTTTGTTTGTAGCTGGTGTCATCTGACTCCTTAGAGGATCGCCCGGAGTTGCAAGCCATACGCCTTCGTCGCTCATATCGCAATGCCCTCTTCAACTTGTTAATCTCACGCTGTATGTCCCCTTCGTTCTGTATGTGGGAAGCATTGCCTTTCCCCCTAGAATGACTTCTATCTGTGTGGGTTGTTCGTGTACTTCCCTCACGATCCCCCCCCCCCCCATGATCATGGACTACCAACGGATTACTATGCTGAGAGCCCCTAGACTCTGCTTGGTGTGGATAAGCGTCCACCTGCTGTGGGCCAGCCACTGGTTGCTGCGGTGTTCCCCCTTCCATCATAAACACTGCACTTGCCTTTCCTTGTGAGTAGATCAAGTTCTTCCCACAGACTGCGCCAATTGTAAGGACTCAATTTGGATTGGACCCAGAAAAATGATGGGTTTCTAGCCCAACAAGCCCAAACAATAAATTTTTAGAGCGTGGGTGCAAGAACTAGTTCTACGAGGTAGAAAAGGTCACGATTACAATGTAGGCAAAAACACTTCAAGCTAATTGTCTGATAAGAACTCTCCTCGGCTAGGTTTCAGGGGGTATCTTCTTCAGTCTCCTCCTCTTTCTCCCTCTTTCTCCCTTTTTCCTTTTCAAAAAGTCCCCTCTAATGTCACCCACTTTCTTCTTATATACTTCGTTCCTCACTTCATTTTCACCATACACGTGTAGACTTCGTTCTTATGACTCCTTCCTGTCCCATCCACCACCTCTCGGGACCTTCACTTAGTGGCCATAAGGCTGCTTGATTACTGTTCAGGTATCACCTCCACATTAATGCGGCCAGTGAGTTAGTTGGGAAACATTTAATGTGGAGGTGGCAGCTCCAGAAGATATTTGTTATCTCCCCCGGTTCTTCCCTTGTTCCACGTTCACCATTCAGTTCTAATGTAACTTTGTGGGGTGCCCTGAATAATCGGATAGTTATATCTACCTCGGACTATGGTATTCGAGATGAGTCTTATCCTTGGACATGATTTGGGCCACTGCTTATGACCTCCGTTCCTCTTTCTTAGATTGGTCCCATGATACATTTCTTTAATCATCCTCGAACAAGCGAATGTCCTCGGACTGGGCTGTTGGGCCCCAATCCCATACCCTATGGTTCTTGTATCCTTTTAGATAACTGGCCCCACAATGACTTTTGTCCATCAAAGATAATTTTTATTTTTTTTTATGGTGATCTTATTTATGATAAACATTCTTCTGTTGTAAATAAAAAAGAGGGTATTAGCGACAAATATACAACCATCGAAAATGGTCAAATTATTTGGAGGGAGAATTCTTGCCCTTGCTATTCCCATTTGTGATGACATTTATCCATTACAAGTATTTTAATTTTTTTTCTAATTGAGTTTTTAATAGTCACGAACATTTTGACTGTTACAAGTAGTTATTTATTTTAAAGAAAAGAAGGTATTAGGGGTAGAATTGGATCCCTCGCAAAAATACAAAATTTTGTACATTAAATATACACAAATTTTAAATTCCATACATTCATGGAACACAATTTTTTAAAGAATGTAAACAATTTCTATACACTCTATGATTGTACATAAGTCTATACATTCAATATATAGAATTTTTTTAAAAAGTACACAATTTTGTACATTCAATGTACATAGTTTTTTAAAGAATGTACATAATTCTATATATTATATTCATTGTACACTTTCAATTATGTATATTTAATTTACATAATTTTTCAAAAAATGTACACAATTCTGAATTATCAATGTAATTTTGTATATTCAATTTATACAATCATTCAATTCTATATATTCATTGAATAAAATTTTTCAAGGACTGTAAAAAAGTTTGTATATAAAATGTACACAATTTTGCAAAGAATGTATAGAGTTTTGTATATTCAATTTACATCAAATTTCAATTTAGTACATAATCCTCTATATTTAATGTATACAATTCTTCAATTTTGTACATTTGATGTATATAAATTTTCAAATAATATACATTATTTTGTATGTTCAATGTACAAAATTTATCAATTATGTATATTCAACATATATATAATTTTTCAAAGAATGTACAGAATTATGTACATTCAACGTACATAACTTTTTAAACAATATACACATTTTAATAAATATTATGTACATAGTTTTTTGAAAAATGTACACAATTGTGTACATTTAATGTACCGATTTTTTTTTTTTTTT
>NW_027069500.1:1041480-1162234 GCF_002906115.3 Quercus suber
AGTTTGGAATTTGCTTTTGGTTTAATATGGTATCAATAGCAATAGCTATTTTTCCAATTTGTTAGTCCCAGATTATAAGTTTTCGTTGACCACAATACATAGGAACCAGACTGTCTACTGTTTTTAACCTTGTTTGCATAGGTTTGTGTACATATTTAAGTTTAATATTCTCATGGCAGGTAGTTTGGGAGTCAATCCCTTGTTTCTGTAGATAAGCTTGAAAGTTCATGGTGAACTATTCTGCCCCATTTACTACAAAAAGTATTGCTATTTGTGATGAAACTTTCCCGATGCCTACAAAAAGTTTTCGGAAAAACAAGCTTTTTCAAAGGCGAGTCCCTTCTGTTGGAAATTACTCGTCAAATATTAAAACATTTATTACGGCAAAAAGAGTATGTTGAAAATGCTTATAATTTTTGTCGAAAATATGATTTGTTTTGGAGGAAGGTGTTCCTGCCACACTTTTTGCGACAAACTACAAAAGTTTGTTGCTAATAAAGTATTATTTACGACAATTGAAGAAAAACCATTGGAACTATTGACACTTGTGACGATTGTAGGATCAATTTGGATTGGACCAGAAAAATGATGGGTTTTTAGCCCAACAAGCCCAAACAATAAATTTTTAGAGCGTGGGTGCAAGAACTAGTTCTACGAGGTAGAAAAGGTCACGGTTACATGTAGGCAAAACACTTCAAGCTAATTGTCTGATAAGAACTCTCCTCGGCTAGGTTTCAGGGGGTATCTTCTTCAGTCTCCTCCTCCTTCTCCCTTTTCTCCCTTTTTCCTTTTCAAAAAGTCCCCTCTAATGTCACCACTTTCTTCTTATATACTTCGTTCCTCACTCATTTTCACCTACACGTGTAGGCTTCGTTCTTATGACTCCTTCCTGTCCCATCCACCACCTCTCGGGACCTTCACTTAGTGGCCATAAGGCTGCTTGATTAATGTTCAGGTATCACCTCCACATTAATGCGGCCAGTGAGTTAGTTGGGAACATTTAATGTGGAGTGGCAGTCGAAGATATTTGTTATCTCCCCGGTTCTTCCCTTGTTCCACGTTCACCATTCAGTTCTAATGTAACTTTTTGGGGTGCCCTGAATAATCGGATAGTTATATCTACCTCGGACCATGGTATCCAGATGAGTCTTATCCTGGACATGATTTGGGCCACTGCTTATGACCTCCTTCCTCTTTCTTAGATGTCCCATGATACATTTCTTTAATCATCCTCGAGACAAGCGAATGTCCTCGGACTGGGCCGTTGGGCCCCAAGCCCATACCTATGGTTCCTGTATCCTTTTAGATAACTGGCCCACAATAGTCCCTCAAAATCTCGTTTTTTGTCATCTCGGAAAAAAGGAGATTTTGATATCCTTCCCTCATTTCTTTTGTGAACTTTTTTAACCTTCAGGGTGTCTTTCTATCTGCCCAAGACACGCTCTTGATGCCTCGACGCCAGGAACACGCCATCATTAAATGATGGCGGCTTCTCTGTCCCTACGTTCAACGGCAAGATAGGAATCCGACGGTGGAAGGCTCTCAATATTTATGAGCGGGATTTTCCCGCTTACAATTTCTGCACCACTATAAAGAGCTTTTCAAATCAACTCTCTTTTCAGTTACACAAATCGCACCGTCTTAGCGCATATTCATTGCACCTGCCTCTCTCTTTCTCCACGACCTCATAAAATACTAAGAGTCTGTCCGAGGAGCTCATTTTCTAAACCTGTATGTTTTCTTCACCCTCCTTAGCTTTTAATCTTCTTCGCTAGTTTTTCTTCACAACTTTTAGGAAACGGGTAGGTTCAAGCATCTAGTCGAGTCCTAGGAGGATATAGAGACGTTTAGAGTTAAGTATAGGATTCCCCCACCCCCCCCATGATCATGGACTACCAACGGATTACTATGCTGAGAGCCCCTAGACTCTGCTTGGTGTGGATAAGCGTCCACCTGCTGTGGGCCAGCCACTGGTTGCTGCGGTGTTCCCCCTTCCATCATAAACACTGCACTTGCCTTTCCTTGTGAGTAGATCAAGTTCTTCCCACAGACTGCGCCAATTGTAAGGACTCAATTTGGATTGGACCCAGAAAAATGATGGGTTTCTAGCCCAACAAGCCCAAACAATAAATTTTTAGAGCGTGGGTGCAAGAACTAGTTCTACGAGGTAGAAAAGGTCACGATTACAATGTAGGCAAAAACACTTCAAGCTAATTGTCTGATAAGAACTCTCCTCGGCTAGGTTTCAGGGGGTATCTTCTTCAGTCTCCTCCTCTTTCTCCCTCTTTCTCCCTTTTTCCTTTTCAAAAAGTCCCCTCTAATGTCACCCACTTTCTTCTTATATACTTCGTTCCTCACTTCATTTTCACCATACACGTGTAGACTTCGTTCTTATGACTCCTTCCTGTCCCATCCACCACCTCTCGGGACCTTCACTTAGTGGCCATAAGGCTGCTTGATTACTGTTCAGGTATCACCTCCACATTAATGCGGCCAGTGAGTTAGTTGGGAAACATTTAATGTGGAGGTGGCAGCTCCAGAAGATATTTGTTATCTCCCCCGGTTCTTCCCTTGTTCCACGTTCACCATTCAGTTCTAATGTAACTTTGTGGGGTGCCCTGAATAATCGGATAGTTATATCTACCTCGGACTATGGTATTCGAGATGAGTCTTATCCTTGGACATGATTTGGGCCACTGCTTATGACCTCCGTTCCTCTTTCTTAGATTGGTCCCATGATACATTTCTTTAATCATCCTCGAACAAGCGAATGTCCTCGGACTGGGCTGTTGGGCCCCAATCCCATACCCTATGGTTCTTGTATCCTTTTAGATAACTGGCCCCACAATGACTTTTGTCCATCAAAGATAATTTTTATTTTTTTTTATGGTGATCTTATTTATGATAAACATTCTTCTGTTGTAAATAAAAAAGAGGGTATTAGCGACAAATATACAACCATCGAAAATGGTCAAATTATTTGGAGGGAGAATTCTTGCCCTTGCTATTCCCATTTGTGATGACATTTATCCATTACAAGTATTTTAATTTTTTTTCTAATTGAGTTTTTAATAGTCACGAACATTTTGACTGTTACAAGTAGTTATTTATTTTAAAGAAAAGAAGGTATTAGGGGTAGAATTGGATCCCTCGCAAAAATACAAAATTTTGTACATTAAATATAAACAAATTTTAAATTCCATACATTCATGGAACACAATTTTTTAAAGAATGTAAACAATTTCTATACACTCTATGATTGTACATAAGTCTATACATTCAATGTATAAATTTTTTTTAAAAAGTACACAATTTTGTACATTCAATGTACATAGTTTTTTAAAGAATGTACATAATTCTATATATTATATTCATTGTACACTTTCAATTATGTATATTTAATTTACATAATTTTTCAAAAAATGTACACAATTCTGAATTATCAATGTAATTTTGTATATTCAATTTATACAATCATTCAATTCTATATATTCATTGAATAAAATTTTTCAAGGACTGTAAAAAAGTTTCTATATAAAATGTACACAATTTTGCAAAGAATGTATAGAGTTTTGTATATTCAATTTACATCAAATTTCAATTTAGTACATAATCCTCTATATTTAATGTATACAATTCTTCAATTTTGTACATTTGATGTATATAAATTTTCAAATAATATACATTATTTTGTATGTTCAATGTACAAAATTTATCAATTATGTATATTCAACATATATATAATTTTTCAAAGAATGTACAGAATTATGTACATTCAACGTACATAACTTTTTAAACAATATACACATTTTAATAAATATTATGTACATAGTTTTTTGAAAAATGTACACAATTGTGTACATTTAATGTACCGATTTTTTTTTTTTTTTAAATCTTAACAATTATGTATATTCAAGGTACACAATTTTTCAAAAAAAATGTACACAATTCTATAAATTCAACGTACACAAATTTTCAATAATGTACATTCAATATGCTAAAATATTCAAAGAATGACATAATTATGTACATTCAATGTACAAGTTCACAATTTGTAAATTCAATGTACACAAATTTTCAATAATGTACATTCAATATGCTCAAATATTCAAAGAATGTACATAATTATGTACATTCAATGTACAAGTTCACAATTTTGTAAATTCAACATACACAAATTTTCAATTATGTATATTCAATACACACAATTTTGTATATTCAATGTACACAAATTTTCAATTTTATACATTTAATATACACGGTTTTGCAAAGAATGTCATAAATCTATATATTCAACGTACATAAAATTTCAATTATGTGCATTCAATGTACACAATTTTGAAAAAATTGTATAAAATTTTGTATATTCAAAGTACACAATTTTTCAAAGAATGTGCACAATTTTGTTGATTTAATGTACACAATTCTTTAATTCTATACATTCAAGGGGCGTTTGGTTCACTTTATGTTACATTACACTTAAGTGTTAGATTCTTGTAATCTTTGATCCATGAAATCACATTAAAGCATTATAAGATTATGACGTTTGATTCATTAATTACATTCCATCATAATCAAAGAATGTAACATTCCTATATACTTGATTCATAAACATTCTTAGGAACAACTAAAATTGATTTATAATTGCCTTAACATATAAAAATGCCAAAATTATCCTTGAGCCACAAAATACCCTTGGAAGATCCAAAATGACCAAATTACTCCTAAAATGTCAAAAATATCCTAAAACCTTTAAAATTACCAAAATATCTCTAAAACCTCGAAAATGACCAAATTACTCGTAAAACATAAAATATACCCTAAAACCTTTAAAATTACCAAAATGTTTCTGAAACCTCTAAAATGACCAATAATATCTCTAAGCCACCAAATGATCAAAATACTCACCAAAACCTCTAAAATGACAAAAACCATCGAAATGACCGAAATACGAAAAAACTATAAAAAATTACCAAAATCTCTAAATAACAAAAAATACTTCGAAACTTTGAAACTGATTGAAAATACCCAAAACTTACACACATGCACAACTATTGGAAATGACAAATTTGGATCAAAGAAAGTGATGCAGTCTTTAGGTATACCCAATTTGTCTTAAAACATTTTGAATGATGACAATTTGAAGGTGTTGTATGATTGATTCCCTAAGGTTTTTGCATGAAAACATTGTTAAATGGCTGATTATCCCCACTTTTTTTTTTTTTTTTGATAAAATCTAAAAAAAAAAAACCTTAAATTTTTAGAAAATTGTGAATTAAATCATTTGACAATATGATTCTAACGCCTTTCCTCGTGTGTGTGGGGTTTAAATGAGAGGTAGAGTGGAGAGTGGAGAGTGGAGAGTGGAGATAGAGATGAAATTTAGGACCTCATGCTCTAATATTATGTTAAATTATAGATTTACTCAAAAGCTTAAAGAAATAGTGAATTTAATTATTTTGCAATATAATTGTTACAGACATAATGCCGAAATGTATAGGTGTCTTGCAACTAAAAATTCTCCAAAATGGAGCCGGTGAAAAATAATTCCAGGAGACCAAACCCATACTGCCAGTCACTATATAACTAATAATTTCAACATTCTAAGCTAAGAAATAAGTTTAGTAGATAACCAACAATGACCAAGAGTTAAATGTTACATTTTAACTGCTACTCTGAATTCAGCAGTGTTAAGTGTTAACAACTTGACATCACCAGCCCAACTTTACTCTTAAATTTTCATATTTTATGGTAGGTAATCTGCACTGAGCTAAGCTGAGCTTGACCTTATTTTATATTGTGTTTGGTCATCTATCGTGGCCCTTACCTCACTTCAGAGACCTGGTATTTCATAGACTCGACTATTAAGCTTTAGGAGTTTAGACCAAACTCAGTCAGAAACAGAAATTTTGGACCAAGTTTGGCTGCTTGTGGCCGCCAAATAACTTTGGCGTCTATTGCCTTTTCTGTCTCTTCTGTACTAACTACTATAATTAACGACCTTCTTGGCTTCTTCTACTCCATCTTCTCGTGTACGACAAAACATAACAATATACCTCCTAATCTCATATACCCCATGAGCTTACTTGACTAATCTTATTATCTATACCACTTATTATCTTATTTATTGCTATCAGTCTCTTGCTTCACCTTCAAAGCCCGCCATATGACTCTGGAAACTTTTGCATGACTCAAGAGGAGCAGCCAAAGAAGGTTACAAATATTGCTTTTTTCTGTTACTTCTTTTTGTTCCTTGAATTCACGTAATAAATGAGTTGAAGTAGTTAGTTTCTGTTATGGCTATTTTTGTTGCCTCATAGATTTTAGGTTTTTGAAACATTTATTAGCTGTATTAATTTTTTCTTTTATGTGATCTGCGAACAAGTCTTTTTTTTTTCCCTATAGTTCCCTGACTATTCGAGTTGGATTCAATTTCTTGAATTACTATTCGGGTTTGATGCTGTTTTTTTTATAAGACTTCAAGGTTGCAGCCTTAATTGACATACATACTATGTTGATTAGTCTGCTTCATGTTTTAGTCATCTTCTAGCTTTGGAGTTTATGTTAGGCGTTTTTCATCTTCTAGTAGGCACACATGATTACGTTACCTTTTGGTCAATCTCTTGTAGCTCTTACCAATTTGATTATTTCCAGGTGTCAATTTGTGTTTTATGGAATTTTCGAAACAGTTGCCTAAAACAGATTATAAAATGAAAGAAAAATGAAAATTCAGAGGCTATAGCCTTTATAGACGATTGGACATAACTATTTTGGTCTTTGGTTTGGTGGAGCTGGAATTTCATATTTGAAAAAGTCAGAATATTTTTTGAAGTCCTGGATTTCCAACTCATTTAATTGGTTCTTGATCTTTCATGTTAATGAACGATAAGGATTGAGAATCTTTTGAGGTATATGTTTTAGGTAATTATTATTCTGTATCAGAGTATCAAAACTCATGCATCTGGCAGTGAAGTATTTATTAAGGTCCCAAGCTTTCCATGTTGTTTAAAGATCCTTTTTTTTTTTCAATGTTATAACAGGTTTGTGCAAGACAGTTTCCCTAGAAGCTGAAACCAATTGTTGCTGAAGTGGGTTTCAGAACTGAAAGGACCACTTTCTTTTGTCTTGAACATGGGAAAGCACTTGGAGGACAACGTCTCCGGATTTCAATTTGAGGAAAGTCATCCAAGCTGCATGTGGGGCATACTCCATATGATTGACTACCACCATTGGCACAACGTCAAAAAGATACTTCCACACAAAAGGCACAGAGGAAGGCAAACCAGAAGTGAGTAAATCTCAATTTTCTGCAGCAAGCATCTCTTCCACTCTATACCCATGTTACTTGTTCCATCAATCTTAGCATCTCCACTAAAGAAACATTGAAGTTGCATAGTGGTGGTGTCTTTACCTACTTTTTACAACAACTATCAAAAAAATAAAGGATTACATGAACCAAATGGAATTTCTAAAATCACTAATGGAAGGTCTACAGGACCATCATAGGTACTGTTGTGCATAGTTGTTTTAGCCAACTGATTGGTGCCGAAACCCCATATAAACTAATGTATATATCGATATGTACTTTGAATTAGATACTACATAGAAATATGGCCATTTTATGAAAAAAGGAATTTGATATAGCTAATTGAGATTGGCTTACGCATAAATCTTGTTACAGCATGCGTTTGCAATCGTTTTTTTGATGAACAGCATGTGTTTGCAATCTAGGTGGAGTTGAAGTGTGAGTCCATGATTTAAAATCTTGTTTATGGTTGAACAATTTGAAGTGTTTAGTATCTATAGTGAAATCAGAAATATGTTGGGTAAATTTTAATATATGTAAAATTGAATGAAATAATCAAATATTATTCTGAGGCATTAAAGCAGATGGTAGTAAATATGTTGGATTCTCAATTGAATGGATAGTGTGAACCTTGTACCACTGCTAGAGCTTTCTGGCTAGAAGTTTTTGGTTCTGGTACACAAGAAAAAGATGTGAAGTATCTGCTGTCATGATTTACTTTGAAGTTGTTTTCAAGCCACCTTTGTTTGGAAAACATTTTGCTTTTAGAGTAGTATAACGAATTGCATGTGCTCTATCTGTAGTTCCTAGCTTGCTGCTAAAGCAATCCTTTCAGATCCCCTATTTAGCTATGGATTTTCTGGACTTATACGCCAGATGTGTTCCATGCTTTCACCTAGATAATTGAAACCATGAGTCATAAACCACTTGATAATTAAATTCTATTCTGAAGAAGCTTGTTGAGGTTCTTCTTACCCCCCAAGAGTGTGAAAAGTAGGATGGTAGCTACCAAGCCTACCATCAGTTTGGTTCGAGTGGCGCAAGTAACCCTCGTTAGGAGTGGATTTTGTCTTTCACTTAGCAATTGTCCTCTTTATCATACATATAATTTTTGGTGTTTGCGTCCATTCCTGTTTTATTACGTGCTTTAAAAGTTTTATTCATTGCTTGTAGGCAAAAAAAGTCCAAGAAAAATAATAAATACGCGCGATATTGAAGTACAGGGATTTATAGCTTCTGAAGCAGAACCCTTCCCGGTAAGTTCACGCTGTACATTAACTTACCATAGAATTTGACAGGTGCAAACTGTGATCTGAAATATTGTTAATGATGTGGTCATCAATGTTTTGAGAACTTGTTGATCTTTATTGTATATGCAAAATGTTTCTTTTGAATAAAATGAAACATAAACTGACAGTAACTGTGTGAAACATACATCAGATTGAGCAGCATGGTACAAAAATTAGCCCCACCACCAACAACAAAAGATCAGGGAAAGCTCATGTCAAAGATATAATTGCTAAAGAGATGTCTAAGGAAGATAACCACAGATACAGGAATTTAAGCTTTGCTGCACGATCATGGTTGCGGCGAATTTTTCTGATCCATCACTTAGAGCCTTCAGACAATTCTCTTGATGAAATACACACTGATGGGAAAAATACAATTGGTCTCCTTCCACAGAGTGCTGACATTTCTGCTACCAGATTCCAGTATTCATCTCCTCCAAAGACCCCAGAGGAGCTAGTTACATGCAATAAAAAGTTCACAGAGCGCAGTACCTTAAATGATGTTGACTACTTGGGGCATAAGCAGTCGGCTGTGAGGCATGCACATTTTCCTGAAAAATATGATGAAAGAATGCAAACCTCGGCAAACCAAAAGCTGATGGAATCTAATCAGCCCAGCAGAGACATTTCCAATAACCAGTTTAAGGAATATTTTGATGTTCTGGAGATACTCAAGGTTAACCAGGAATCATTTATCAAGATTCTACAAGAACCAAACATTGGAATGAAGAACTTGAGTCTGCAGACTTCCAATACCAAAGCAAGATTAACCAAGTCTGGATCATTTCCTGTAGCCAATCCATCATCAACAAAAAATATTAGGCCTAGTACACTCAAGCACAAGCAAAATGAAAGTAGGTATTTTCCAAGAGGAGAAAAATTTCTTACTGCTTCTCTAGAATCACAGTCTGGTGCATCCAAGTCTCAGAAGGAATATCAATTGCAGTCAATACTGTTTATGGCTGACAACAATAGTGCAGTCAGTGCCATAAGACAAGAAACAGACCTTTCTTCTTTAGAATCATCACAGGGCTTAAGTAACCAAGGGTGGAATCAACGGGTTATTAATCGTTTCAAAGAAATTAAGCAGAAAATAATGCATGCAGTTAAGGAGAATAGAAAAGAAAGTAACCACACATTTATGGAAGCACTCCTTGACAGTGTTCCTTCTGGATGTCAGATTTCCAGTGATGGAAAACAAAGTTCAGAGATTTCCACGCACCAAGATGGTATAGACAACCCTAGAAGTTATGAGGCTAATGGTCCTGATTATGATCCCAGCAGGGGAAGACTAGACCGCATGCGAAGAGCATCCTCTCTGAATGAGTCTCTTAATAGATACACTGAGTTGTTTGAGCGTAGTTTTGGCAGAGAGGCCAAGTGGCATCACTCTAAGAGCCTAAAATTGACAAATGAAGTTAAGGTTCCATCAAGCGGGCATCCTCCAAAGTCATTCATAAGGAGACTTTCTTTGCCTGATCTTGATTCTTTGTGTACCTTTCTAAATGAGGCATCTGGTAATGCTCAAACTTTAGTGATGCCAGGAAGGACTATTGCAGATTGCAGTACAATGGCTGAAAGTAAAAATCATAGTGAACCAAAGTCAGTCAGCACTTCACTTGAAGCACATACATCTAAACCAACACATGATGCCACGGAGAGTAAATTTCTGAAAGATGTGATTGGAGCAAGTGACAGCAGTTGGAATATCAAATCTTTGGCTGATTTAATTGCAGGGAAAAATTATGAGGGAATAAATGAGATTGATGATCCTAGCGAGTTAGCAATTGAGGAAAGCAGCCTTCACCAAGATCAGAAGATTGGTTTGACAATGAACCTCAGCAGCGAGCTTGCACATCCTCGTACAGAGCTGAGAGAACCGGGTCTAGTTTCTGATCTAAAAATTATCTTTCCAGATGATATAAACAGCATTGCAGAGCCTCCAATGTATGAAGGTATTCATACATACCTCTTACCAATGCAATTTTTTGAGGTTTGCAAAACTTCTTGCTTAATATAATGGCATTCAAAATAAGACTATACTAATTATCAAAATCAAAATTAATATTTATATATATCCCCCAACAACCAGTTTATAGTGCACTGTCTTTTCTCATTGAAATATAATTCATTTTTGATAATCAAATTGATGATTAACCATTGAAGCTCAAATTTACTTTTACTGGTTGTTTGGCTGGCTGTTGCAGGTCCAGGGTTAAATCCTAGGAGCACTCAAACAGATGAGACATTTACTTCTGTTGACCAAAAAATCAGGCCCATCACAGATTCTTCACCAACCTTCTGCAGCTCAGTAATCCCTGAGGATACTGAAAATGCAAATAACAATGTTGACAATCATTCCCGACACATTAATTTGGATAAAATGGATGAGGCTGACTTCAACTATGTGAGAGATGTTCTTGAGCTGTCAGGCTTCATTAATAATGAGTGCCTTGGAGAATGGTACTCACTAGACCAGCCACTGGATCCTTCTTTGTTCAAGGAATTGGAGAATTGCTTACACCCTGAACTAGAAAGCTACGGAGAGAATGTTAGTGGCAATTGTGATCACCAGCTTCTATATGATTTAATAAATGACACACTTCTTGAGATCTATGAGAGATCATTCACCTACTTTCCAAGATCCTTCTCCTTTAATTGCCACATTCGTTCAATGCCTAAAGGGAACTACCTTCTAGAGGAGGTTTGGGCAAAAGTTAGTTCATACTTGATCTTGAGGCCAGAGTTGGACCAGTCATTGGATGATGTTGTGGCTCGAGACATGGCAAAGGGTGATGGTTGGATGAACCTCCAATTTGATAATGAGTGTGTGGCGCTTGAGCTAGAGGAATTGATTTTCGACGAACTCTTGGAAGAATTTATGTGTTCTTGAGATTGTTGAGGCAATAGCAAGGTCTTTAACTTAGCTGTGGCCTTACACACAATTTTGTTTGCAGTGCATTGTATATTTTTTTTGATAAATTGTATATACCTAACATTCTTCCATTAAACCAGTGTTAGTGGATGTGCTTGGTTTATTTTAAGACTTCATTCTATTAGGTGATGCTATAATTTAGTACATATTATAAAATGTTAAAGGAGATTAACCTAGTAGTGATGACTTTAAAGTGAAGTATATAACAGTCCCCTTTTTTTATGTTTCACTATGAAAAGCCTTAATGTTTAATGGGTGTATATAACAAAAATTTAGAATAACAAAAGCAATCTTTTTGTGTTGTAAATATGTCCCCATTAGAAATTGGGACGCCATCCTGACGCAGGACAACCAGTATGAAAACTAAACAATAGAAAAATAAAGGGATACGACCTAGGAGTCAGCACCTAGGCCTTGCTTGGAGTCAGCACCAAGCGGGAAAATCACTAGGAGTCAGCACCTAGGGTAGACCTGGAGTCAGCACCAGACCAAAGAAAGACCAAACGGCCATTGTTTTCATTCATCAAAAATATCAGCTATCTCCTCAAGGAGTACAATAAATTGCTTATAAAGGATTGCTAAACCCTAGTTCTAATTGGCTAGGAAACCCTAATTGCCTTATTACAAAAATAACCTTACTTCTAAATTAAAATACTAAAAGCCCAATAACTAAAAGCCCAATAAACTAATAAAACCTAAAACATAAAAATACAATGGACTTGCAAACATAAATAATACTAAATAATAATCTTCTTGTGTCTCCCTCATCATTCTCCTCTGGTTGGAGAAAACTCGACCTCGAGTTCTAAAGTGTTGAAGGATTAGGATGCTGACAAGTAACACTTGCTTCAAATCTAGAATCACCTTAGGGAGCACAGGGAAAAGAAAAACCTTGAATTCCACCACATCAAACTCATTTGGAATAACAAAATCAATGTGTGGAATTAGTATAATCTCGTCTTGAACCTTATGAACCATAGGAAGCACTGTAGTTTTAAACTCTTCGACTTCACCAAGATGTAGATCTTCAAGGACTGTGGAGGGTTGATCAGAAACACATTCAACAACTTCAACTTTCACATCATGTGCACCCTCTAATGTAATATTCTCTTTAGGCGCCATCTCTTCACCTTGCTGCTCTTCAATAGATTCATTTCCCTGCACGCATGTTAAAGTAACACTTGTTGAGGCATGTACGTTTGTGTCAACATTAGACTTTGGTGTTGCTGGAGGATTCTCAACGACTAAGATATCATCATCAATGTTGTCTCCTGTTGGGGCAGCAAGAAGTTCATTGTGATCTAGTGTCCTTGGTTTCCCAATTGAATCGGATTGAGTCTTCTTGTGTTGAGCAATCCTATCTTGAGTGTCTGTTATGAGCTTTACAGTTAATTCTGTTACTTTCCTGGTAGATATTTCCTTGGTAGATTGTTCAAAAGTGCGTTGAGGACATGAAATGGGATGAGAATGAGGATTCATCGTATTTGCTTCAGCTTGAAAAGCACCACACTAAGATTGGGGTAGATACTTAGCTCGATAGTATGGTGACAAATACTCATCACAAAGCTTTTCTTTCATATCTTCCCACACACTGATGGCAGGTTCATAATCCACATAGCGAAAATATTCAAGCTTCTCCCAAAACCTTTGTACGTGACCTCTTAACTTCAACTTGGCATACCTAACCTTTTTATTATCTGCCCAATTTTGTTCAAATAATTGCTCCATCCCATTTATCCAGTTGACAAAATCTCGTGGATAAGTATCATCACCATCAAAATAAGGTACGTCAGCTATTACCATGATGCTCTAAAATAGTGTTTCAACAAATAGCTGCTGTGATTTTCTCCTTGTCAGTGGCCAACTTGCTGCACTACAGTCACAGGTTTGGCTCCTCACGTGAGTGGTTATGTTTGCACAAGATAGATATATGGAAAAGCAACTTAAGGGCCCAACACATCCACTGGGCTGTCACAGTAACAACACTTTATTTCATTACCTTGAGATTTTTTTTTTTTTTTTTGAAAATTACAAAGTCAAACACGATAAACTTAGAAAATAGAACTAGAAACTAACTAACAAAACTCAAAAGAAATTAAACTAGAAACAGAGGTTGTTTCTGCGATGAGGGTCTTTGGCCAGCGCTGGAGATCCAACGCCTAGCGGCGGCGCGAAGAGGCACGGAAAGCGGCGGCGCGACATGGAGGATCAGTGGCGGCTTGTCTCAGGTCTTGCGTCGGCGGTGGCTGACGTTCTCAGCGGCGGTGGTCAGGGGTGAAGATGGTGTCAGCGGCAGTGGTTGATGGGTATGTAGTTGATGGCTGATGGGCTACGGCAGCGGAGGGTTGATTAGTGGGTCTCGGCTGGTGGCTGGTGGCTGATGTCTTGAGTGGTTTTTTTTTTTTTTTTAATGGGAAACACAACTGTATGACAACTTTCTTGCACCAAGTAGAAAAATGACACAGACAACTCTCTGGTGGAGAAAAACACGATGGTGAGGGATTTTTTTTTTTTGGGTGAGATGTTCTGGCTCTTTCCTGCGGTGATGCTTCAACGGATCGGTGTTTGCTCTGATACCAAATATGACACAGGACAACCAGTATGAAAACTAAATAATAGAAAAATAAAGGGATATGACCTAGGAGTCAGCACCTAGGCCTTGCTTGGAGTCAGCATCAAGCGGGAAAATCACTAGGAGTCAGCACCTAGGGTAGACCTGGAGTCAGCACCAGACCAAAGAAAGACCAAACGGCCATTGTTTTCATTCATCAAAAATATCAGCTATCTCCTCAAGGAGTACAATAAATTGCTTATAAAGGATTGCTAAACCCTAGTTCTAATTGGCTAGAAAACCCTAATTGCCTTATTACAAAAATAACCTTACTTCTAAATTAAAATACTAAAAGCCCAATAACTAAAAGCCCAATAAACTAATAAGACCTAAAACATAAAAATACAATGGACTTGCAAACATAAATAATACTAAATAATAATTTTCTTGTGTCTCCCTCATCACATCCTTCCATCATGAGTGTAAACAAAAAAGAAAGAAAATTAAATTGTGGCAAATTGGATGCAGCTGACAATCACAGATAAGATAATCCTGAATCGAAGCTAATGTGAAACAAATACAAGTATGCAGATAAAGCATGACAAGGTATAATGTTAAGACAAATAGTAAGGACTCTTGACTTGAGTCTTGATAGCATTTTGAGGAGAAAATTGCAAATCATTCAGAGGTCACTGTCACTTATGCTAGATCTGAAAATAATATGGCATTGATATCAAAAAAGAAATTCCAAGAGTTCTCATCTTCACATGTACATATGCCTAAATTTCTTTCTTTCTTTTTTCCAATAACAAAGTTGAGCTAGTTTTCATTAGCTTAAATTTGAATTCATGAGAAAAACTTTAAGACAACTTATATCAATTTGAAAACTCAGTGTCCATTAATAAATTGGCATTCCTATTATCCTAAAAGAGGATGATTATCATTCAAAACCTAGAATAATAAATTCAACTTATGCTAACAACATTTCTTATTTTAATTTAGTTAGTTGATTCCCTATGTATCTCTTGCACAATCAGTCTCCATTGTGGCAATTTCTCTAAAATTAGGTTAGACTCAATTTTCAATGCTAAGTGTGATAAGACAGTATAAATTTTGGTTTTAAAAAACTACAAATTGGGAGTGAGAACATACCTACTCAAGTCATGTTTTGCAATTCCAATTCAGATAGCTTGAAGCAAAGGCACATATCCTAAATAATGAAGCAATCAAACAAATTTAATCAAACTTAGTGTCTATAAGCTGTATATAAGATAAAAGTGGGTTTTTTCAAAATTTGTACTTTAAAAAGTGCATTGTTAAAATGACAGACCAAACTTGAACTTATTATTGTTTGTTATCCAATAACCCAAAGAATATCTATAAGTTGCTATATTGTGGAGAACATGAAGATTGTCATATCGCATACAGTAAGAGCAAAAATGGGTTATGAAAAAATGGCAAAAATAGTGGTTATTCAACAAACCTTAGCTATATATGCAGCCGTAAGAGCATTACAAAGTCAAACTAATGCAATGTATATTTTTTGCAACTCTTAAGAATCCTTTCCCAAACTTTAGTAAAAAAAAAAAAAATCCCTAATATATATATACATATATATATATTCAACTAATTGTAAAAGAATGAAAATTAGTTTAAAATTGATAAAGAAATATCGTAGTTTGCTTATGCTAATTGTATTAATAGTTGTCCTTGCAGGCCACTGTACAATAAAAGTTGACCAAAAAGAATCATACGATTAAAGCTTTACTAAGTATTATATGTCATAGCTCTTTGAAATGAAAATAACAGGAATCGAGTGTCTTCCATAGTCGGTTAATGAACAAAAAGGTTCAACCTACCAAATTACTTGACCAAACCACAAAGATTTTGAATGTAAAAACTTACCACTCAAAGCTATCTGCCCATATACGACAACTTATGCACCCATAATTGAAGAAAGAACATTTGGTTAACACCACAATTTAAAGAGGACAACTGAATGAGCAAACTTTGCCAAAGATTGCACAAGTACTTCAGCATTTGTATCTGATCATAACAACTCAGCCAGAAAAGAGAAAAGAAAGAAATAAACTGGACATAACATATATAATCAAAAGCGTTGGATCATGCACAGAAGTGAATTCACTAACTTGGAAGACATTTGAAAAGTACACACACCATGATATACATGTTGTAAATTGCCAGAAGTATATATCAAGGGCAGAACAAGAGGAAATTACAATATACACATTATATCAATCATATGCAATAATATAGATCTTTGAGACTTTTTTTTCCACATTACAGCTAGATAATATCTTAAAGAAATAGTAGAGACAAAGAAAATCAAATTAACCATATAAAATATACACAAAAAATATTTTTGATAAGATAACCTTTCAGGTTTTTAGTTTCAACCAAGCCAAAGTTACTATTGACATTAAGATCTCAAATTATATTTTTTTTAAATAATTATTGAATTATTTTTTAGACTTTAAAAAGTATGACATTGCAAACATACATTTGAAACAAATTAGAACCTTCAAAAGCTTATGGCCATAGTTTTAAAAACTGAACTGTTCAAAGAACCGGAAAGGGAGAGATTCAAGGTTTTTGAGGTTAGATTGAGATTCAACCATAGATCAAACCATGATGATGTCCAAATTAATTAATATACAAATAAAGATATTAAATTTGAAAAAAAAAAAAAAGCAAAGTTGACTATCTAAAGAAATTTAAACAAATTTCAAATGAATTTTCACAATTTTTATAAGTTTATAATAAAGCATAAAAAAATATATTGTATTTTAGTAATCCTTCAAGTAGAAAAATGTTTACTCTAAAATAAGATAATTTTCAAAATGAAATTCATAAATAGCATATTCACTTATAGTTTATAAATAAATGACACAACAATGTTAGTTGCCTCATTGGTCACAATGCGTGACAAAAATCTAATGGTGCTGGGGGGGTCTAAATTTCGATATCCCCACCTTCCAAAGTTTTACAAAAAAGCATGCCATTGAACCAGCCGCATTGAGAATGGTTCAGTTGTTAGCCAATTTGACTAGTGGCTCATGTGGTTCGCTGGCATTATTTAAAATGCATGGTTATCAAAATTAAAAAACCGGATTAACCTTTGGTTCACGGTTAACCCAGTTGGACCAGGCAATTTGGTCCAATTTTGGAAACCATACTTATTGCTCATAATCCATTAACTATATATACCTCAAATCTTTAGAGCACACACAATGGAGGCCAATTCCCTGAAGCTCAATTTGAACACTATCTAGGTCAAATTTAGATCTATTCCAAATTTCACCATCCCTCCCAATACACATCCAAAGAAAAAGCATATAATTATAATATCACCTCCAAGTTTCAATAAAGTAATCTTATATCCTTGAGTAAGATGGAACACATCCTAATTTATAGTGACAAACATGAATAAGAATGAAAAGACAAGCAAAGAAAAGGGTAAATAATACTTTCCGAATGATTGAATAAGCAAAAATACATGGCCCCAGCCAAGCCATTCTTATGTAAAATAATCACAAATAGCACCCTAAAATTATTATAAAAAAAAAAAAAAAAAAAAATCATATCCAAAGAAGGATTCAATTTTCAATAGATCATCCATGGTAATATATCCTAACCTACAAAATCTATAAAACTCATCTGGTTAAAAAAAAAAAAAAAAAAAAAGAAGAAAAAGAAAAAGAAAAAGAAAGAAGATGACCAAATTATGAAGAAAAAAGCAAGTAGTGCCTTACGGCTTTTCATTACATAACAACAGTAATATGTATTTCCAAAACTACCTTCTTGTTAATATTTGTACAATAAATAGTTCTTGAGCGCATTTCACATTTGTCTTTGGGCAAAAGAACATAATAACCATAAAAGGCCATGAAACATAAAAGAAATACAAAATCAATACAGTCCAGAAAAAATAAATTCATTCATCATTCAAAGACAGCTAAAACAATCCAACATTACTATGGTCTGTACCCTTGGCAAATACATTGGATCAACAATTTTGGATGGCTGCGCCCACCAAACAGATTAAACATAGCTTCTTAACCCTCTGCAAACATATTCCTACCAATTTGAAAAAGAAAAAAAAAATGTTTATGATTTAACAAAATTTGTCAATTATTATATAGGAATAATTTATCTACTCATATAGTCGTCATATAAAATCAATTTGTACTGGATAAAATCATCAACATCCCACAATTCACCAAAATATAAAGAAAAGAAAAGAGACAAAGAACAATTTTGTTTTTTTTTTTTTTTTGATAGGTTAAAAGAAAAGAGACAAAGAACATTGATACCCATATTTGGCCACTTGGAAAGACATCCTCATCCACTTAGTCATCGTCTACATCACTATCATTGCCAACTTTTCAGTCAATTGATTCAATCTCATCATCTACAACTTAGAGATCAACTACATGAATCGAGAAGGGTTGTGTTCTAAGAGAAAAAATTAACTTGATGGAAGAAAAAAAAGGAGAGAATCCACTGGGGAAAGTAGACAAAATATGCTCTCAATCAAGAAAAAGAATGACAACAACATCAAGATCAGACTTATGCTCTCTCTCTATCTCCGAACTGTCTAAAGAAGGAAGATTTTTTTACCTCACCAAAACATTGAGTTTTTGATAACTGACTCTTTTTTTCCTCTCTCTCTCTCTCTCTCTCTCTCTCTGAAATAGAAGTGTTAATAATAATGATTTCAGGAATTTATAAATTCACCTATTTAAATTAACTAAAAATTTCCCTACATTGAACAAAATAAACTAACATTTAGATAATCTGAATAAACAATTATTATTTTTAGATAATCTCAAAAAAAAAAAAAAAACTTTATATACATCTAACAAAAGAAACATAATAGCAAGTACCAATACAATTGAGGGAAAAAAGAAGAAGAAAAAAACAAAAGAATTTCATGTAAACAATATTAATGCACAAAGTCAACTATCTATTTGAGAAAATGAAAACTTTGAAGTTTGAATCCAAACCAAGAAGATCAATGCAACAAAAACCCAGGAATCTAAAACAGAACCTGAAGCTTCAATAGAGAAAATTTAAGTCTTGATAAAATCAAAACAGACCCCCTAAAATCCAAGATTCAAAAATGAGAACTTCAAATTTGGACTATGAATATCAATGCAGCAAAAAAGTGAAATCTCAAACAGAACACAAACTTTCAATCAAGTAGTTTTATGTCAAGGAAAAATAAAAAAAGACATACCAAAATGAAATTAAAAAAAAAAAATTTGTGACAAAATCTGAGCATTTGAGCAACTGTGTTTGGAATCACCTAATAGAAAAGAAAGAAGGAAACAGCTATGCTAACCTAAGCTTCTACTCACTTCACTCTTTATGGCCATAACCTAAGCTTTGTTGTTAATTTCCTAATGATGGATTTGTATCTTCAATAGCTATAAAGATCGAAAGTAAAACCATAAAACTTCAAAAGCTATCTATCTTGCTTCATAGAATTCCAAATTAATTCATCTCAAGGGTAGTTTTAAACTGAGATAAGGTAACCATAACACATCAAATGATCCACATTAATAATTTTTAAGAAGAAAAGGAAAAATCACACCTAGAATGACAAATACTGTTGTTTTTGTTATCTTAAGTGGTGGTGCCTCCCTTTACCTCATAAATTTTATAAAGAAAGTAATCATTTGGATAATCAGGGCATGCTTGAATTTTTTTGTGAACAAAATTTATAAGTGAATTTGATATCAAGTAAGTTACTGGTTATACTATAAATTTCAATGAAGTATTACTGTAGCAAAGCTCTAAAGACAATATATTTGATAGGAAAAAAGAGAGGAGCAAACTAAATTGTCTTTAGAGCTTTGCTACAGTAATATTTTATAGAATTTAATTTTCCCATATCTAAATGTTCAAATACATTTAAAATCCATATACTAAATGTACAAGCCCCACGATAACCAAACCAAGCCAACAAGGCCATATGCTTCTATGCAGCTGCACCATACTATGAAAAATGGTTCAATGACATCCTCATGGAGAGGCATTACTACTCCCATTAACTTCTCTGCAGTACTGAAACAATTAAACAAACAAAACAGTTGTTTTACTAGGAAGAAAAGAAATATCTACCAAAAAACATCTCCAAATCCATTGTGCTAACTGCTAACCTAAGCTTCCACTCACTCACACCACTCTTTATAGCCATCACCACCAAATGCTCATTTAAACTCACTCCCCAAGTAAGCATTAATGAATTTTATGCTGTCAACACTTACCACCCTATAATAACTTCCTAATGGCAGATTCTTATCTTGTCATAATGTACATCCCCCTCACTTGTAACTCATGTCAACACAAATTAACAGAGACATTGAATCTTCCATTTTCTTGCCAATGGCACCACCAACCAAGATCTCCTGAATCTGATTGACTCCTTTCACATCCAGAAAATGTCAAAAAATGGCAGATTTGTTCACATTAATTGTTATGGGCATTCTTGCATATAACTGATCTCTAGATGCAGGAAATATGCCCATGAATAATGATTCTCTATTAAGCTTCCCAACAAGCTAGTAGACCAAAGGTACAGTGGCAAATTTGATGAGCTAATTTCTATTAAATCAGAGCCTATCATTCCTTCTTCAGAATGATATGTAGAGTCCAATGTTTCCCAAGAAACCATAGCTTTTGACTCCAGTGTCAATCATGTTATCTGGAACTCTTTTCCTAGCAAATGATACTCGTGTTTGAACTTTGAACACAAATACACAGCATGCTAACATATACACGTGGTTTGCTTGTGGAACTGTTTTTGCCAAAATTGATGACAGCGTCTTGTAGGGCTGGTTTTCTAGGTATATTATGTGCCATATTTCAGCATTTGATGCATTAGGATTTGGTATTTTATTGACCTGTTTGGGAATGGCTAGGAAGCAAGGACACAGACACGGGTATTGGTATGGATACAACACGGTGATATTGCAATTTTTGAAAAATTAGGATATGACACGGTGGAGATACACATATTAATTAATAATTAAATATATTTTAAAATATTGTTAAACATTTATTTTGCATACAATGTTAAACATTTATCAATTTAAGAGCAATAATGGATGATAAAGTGAATTCATGACTAATAAATGATGTTTAGAAATTAGCATACAAACCAAGAATAAGATCCAAAAGAGTAAATAAAAGATAACTAGATAAGCGTTTCAAGATTGAAACTAAAAAGAAATAAAGATAAGTGTCCTAGTTGTGTCATGCAATTTTTATTATTATTTAAAAAAAAAAAGGCTAGGACACTAGTGTAGAAGTGTCCCAGATGTGTCCCTTGTCCAACATGGTTACACTGTATTACACCACAAATGAAGGTGCTTTAATTCGCAATGCATTAAATTTAAAAATTCATGTAAAAAAACCTAAAAAATCATTAATCTATTCTCTCGAATGGTTTGGAAAAATCAAAAAGTTCACAACTAATTTAGAAAAATTAGTGCCATATATAAAGAACATGCACAACTAACCCATTATAGGCAGACAATTATCCTTTGATATGAAATATATTTAATATTCTATTTACATTTACAAGAAAAAAGATAACATTACCATTCGCATAATAAAGTTCCATGATTTTCTAAAAGAAAAAAAGTGACAAATTTCAATGATATTTTTTTTTAGTTTAATTGAGACAATTGTATTATAGGCAAACATCCCAAGTTAACTTTCTTGTAATCCAAATTCAATGTGTTAAAGAAGTTAATTCAAAAGTGGGTTCATAACCTTCATCCTCCATTAGTTTGGCTAACATCCATAGCTCTCCACGTATATCTCCAATATGTGGGTGCATCTGGTCTCCAACAACAAACACATGGGTCATATTCTTTAAATCAATCCAGCTACAACCAGGTTCTTTATTCACCCCTCGAAGTTTCATTATCTTCCTAACCCGTTCTACTTCTTCCTGCTTACCCAAAGCAGTATAGATACTCGACAACAAAACATAAGCAGATGATTCTTGTGAGCCTAACTGCATTAGCTTCTCTCCAGCATAGGCTCCTAATTTGTAATTATGATAGTTCTTACAAGCACCTAACAAGATCCGCCATAAACACATACCATGATCGATAGTTGCAGATTCAATAAATGCTTTGGCCTCATTGAGCTTTCCCGCACGGCTCAAGATATCAACCATGCAAGCATAATGTTCTAATCTTGGAACTATGCCAAATTTATCAAACATCATCTTGAAATAAACACTACCTTGCTCCACCAATCCCATGTGGCTACAAGCAGAGAGGATATTCACAAATGTCACATCATCGGGCTTTGTGTTCTCCAATTGCATCTCCTCAAACAGCTTTAAAGCTTCATGACCACGCCCATTTTGAGAAAGGCCTGATATCACTACATTCCATGACACTACATCCCTCGTAGGCGTCCGCCTAAACACAAGGTCCACATCTTCCAGACTCCCACACTTTGCGTACATAGTAGAAAGAGCACTTCCAATTGGAATTTCAAGACTAAATCCATACTTAATGATACGGGCATGAATTTGCCTGCCTTGCTCCAAAGCAGCAAGGCTTGAACATGCTTTCAGGACACTAGCCATGGTAAGCTCATTGGGCATAATCCCCTCCATTTGCATTCTACAATAAAAACTCAATGCACTTTCATTATTTCCATTTTGTACATATCCACTAATCATAGAAGTCCATAGAACAATATCAGGTTCTCTTAAATAATCAAATCCTTTTCGAGCATCAACAACGCTACCACATTTGGCATACATGTCAACCAAAGCTGTCATCATATATATTTGGGATTCATATCCCATCTTTAAGGAATAGCCATGCACTAGCTTTCCTTCTGTAATAGCACAAATGTCACTACAAGCATTGATGACCCCAACAAAAGTAAACTCACTAGGCTTAATCCCAGAAAAATGCATATGCAAAAACAATTTCAAAGCCTTATGAGAATCCCCACTTTGTGCATAACCCGTAATCATCGCTGACCATGTTATAGAATCCTTACCACCGGACTGCTCAAACGTTTTAAGTGCATCATCTACACTCCCACATTTTGCATACATTGTAACAAGAGCGTTTTCAACAGAAACAAATGATAACAACCCATTTTTACATGCATGACAATGGATTTGCTTACCATGATTCACAAATTCAGGACTTGCCAATGCGCTCAGCACACTAGTCAAAGCAAACTCATTCTCATCCTCCTCTTCCCGACGCATGAATTCAAAAACCTCTAAAGCATCCCCGGCCATTCGTTGCATTGCATACCCAGAAATCATAGTCGCCCAAGAAACCGAATTTCTCTCCGGCATTTTGTCAAACACCTTACGAGCTTCCAATACAAGACCCACTTTACAATACGTATTAAGCAGCGAGCTCCCAACAAAAACATCATAAAAACTCGCGGTTTTGATAGCAAGCGCATGAGCTTGCTGGCCTCCAAAAACGTCGAATACATTGGAAGCGGCAGTGAAAACACCGGCAAAAGTGTGGGCATTTGGGAGAGTGTCCTCTGCCCTCATACGTTGGAAGAGTTTCATGACAAAAGAAGACCCAGTAGGACCATGTTGAGAGTAGCCATTGATGAGACAGTTCCATGAGACCACGTCTTTTTCGGGTATATTCTCGAACACAAGCCTGGCTTTATCTAAGTTGCCACACTTGGCGTACAAGTTGACGAGGTTGTTAGCAAGGTATACGCAGGTGGACGCGGACTTGAGGATCTGAGCGTGGAGGGCCTTGCCGTTTCGAAGGTCCTTTTGTTGTGTACAGTGTAGAAGCTCGGTGAAGAAAGAAGCACGATACATATATATATAAGGTCCTCCTTATTGGCATTTGGGAAAGAGAAGTTGGTCCAAGCCTGAAAAGTGAAAGGAAATAGTAACACGGGCTGACCAGTAGCGTATGCATTTAGATAATCTCAAAAAAAAAAAAAAAACTTTATATACATCTAACAAAAGAAACATAATAGCAAGTACCAATACAATTGAGGGAAAAAAGAAGAAGAAAAAAACAAAAGAATTTCATGTAAACAATATTAATGCACAAAGTCAACTATCTATTTGAGAAAATGAAAACTTTGAAGTTTGAATCCAAACCAAGAAGATCAATGCAACAAAAACCCAGGAATCTAAAACAGAACCTGAAGCTTCAATAGAGAAAATTTAAGTCTTGATAAAATCAAAACAGACCCCCTAAAATCCAAGATTCAAAAATGAGAACTTCAAATTTGGACTATGAATATCAATGCAGCAAAAAAGTGAAATCTCAAACAGAACACAAACTTTCAATCAAGTAGTTTTATGTCAAGGAAAAATAAAAAAAGACATACCAAAATGAAATTAAAAAAAAAAAATTTGTGACAAAATCTGAGCATTTGAGCAACTGTGTTTGGAATCACCTAATAGAAAAGAAAGAAGGAAACAGCTATGCTAACCTAAGCTTCTACTCACTTCACTCTTTATGGCCATAACCTAAGCTTTGTTGTTAATTTCCTAATGATGGATTTGTATCTTCAATAGCTATAAAGATCGAAAGTAAAACCATAAAACTTCAAAAGCTATCTATCTTGCTTCATAGAATTCCAAATTAATTCATCTCAAGGGTAGTTTTAAACTGAGATAAGGTAACCATAACACATCAAATGATCCACATTAATAATTTTTAAGAAGAAAAGGAAAAATCACACCTAGAATGACAAATACTGTTGTTTTTGTTATCTTAAGTGGTGGTGCCTCCCTTTACCTCATAAATTTTATAAAGAAAGTAATCATTTGGATAATCAGGGCATGCTTGAATTTTTTTGTGAACAAAATTTATAAGTGAATTTGATATCAAGTAAGTTACTGGTTATACTATAAATTTCAATGAAGTATTACTGTAGCAAAGCTCTAAAGACAATATATTTGATAGGAAAAAAGAGAGGAGCAAACTAAATTGTCTTTAGAGCTTTGCTACAGTAATATTTTATAGAATTTAATTTTCCCATATCTAAATGTTCAAATACATTTAAAATCCATATACTAAATGTACAAGCCCCACGATAACCAAACCAAACCAACAAGGCCATATGCTTCTATGCAGCTGCACCATACTATGAAAAATGGTTCAATGACATCCTCATGGAGAGGCATTACTACTCCCATTAACTTCTCTGCAGTACTGAAACAATTAAACAAACAAAACAGTTGTTTTACTAGGAAGAAAAGAAATATCTACCAAAAAACATCTCCAAATCCATTGTGCTAACTGCTAACCTAAGCTTCCACTCACTCACACCACTCTTTATAGCCATCACCACCAAATGCTCATTTAAACTCACTCCCCAAGTAAGCATTAATGAATTTTATGCTGTCAACACTTACCACCCTATAATAACTTCCTAATGGCAGATTCTTATCTTGTCATATTGTACATCCCCCTCACTTGTAACTCATGTCAACACAAATTAACAGAGACATTGAATCTTCCATTTTCTTGCCAATGGCACCACCAACCAAGATCTCCTGAATCTGATTGACTCCTTTCACATCCAGAAAATGTCAAAAAATGGCAGATTTGTTCACATTAATTGTTATGGGCATTCTTGCATATAACTGATCTCTAGATGCAGGAAATATGCCCATGAATAATGATTCTCTATTAAGCTTCCCAACAAGCTAGTAGACCAAAGGTACAGTGGCAAATTTGATGAGCTAATTTCTATTAAATCAGAGCCTATCATTCCTTCTTCAGAATGATATGTAGAGTCCAATGTTTCCCAAGAAACCATAGCTTTTGACTCCAGTGTCAATCATGTTATCTGGAACTCTTTTCCTAGCAAATGATACTCGTGTTTGAACTTTGAACACAAATACACAGCATGCTAACATATACACGTGGTTTGCTTGTGGAACTGTTTTTGCCAAAATTGATGACAGCGTCTTGTAGGGCTGGTTTTCTAGGTATATTATGTGCCATATTTCAGCATTTGATGCATTAGGATTTGGTATTTTATTGACCTGTTTGGGAATGGCTAGGAAGCAAGGACACAGACACGGGTATTGGTATGGATACAACACGGTGATATTGCAATTTTTGAAAAATTAGGATATGACACGGTGGAGATACACATATTAATTAATAATTAAATATATTTTAAAATATTGTTAAACATTTATTTTGCATACAATGTTAAACATTTATCAATTTAAGAGCAATAATGGATGATAAAGTGAATTCATGACTAATAAATGATGTTTAGAAATTAGCATACAAACCAAGAATAAGATCCAAAAGAGTAAATAAAAGATAACTAGATAAGCGTTTCAAGATTGAAACTAAAAAGAAATAAAGATAAGTGTCCTAGTTGTGTCATGCAATTTTTATTATTATTTAAAAAAAAAAAGGCTAGGACACTAGTGTAGAAGTGTCCCAGATGTGTCCCTTGTCCAACATGGTTACACTGTATTACACCACAAATGAAGGTGCTTTAATTCGCAATGCATTAAATTTAAAAATTCATGTAAAAAAACCTAAAAAATCATTAATCTATTCTCTCGAATGGTTTGGAAAAATCAAAAAGTTCACAACTAATTTAGAAAAATTAGTGCCATATATAAAGAACATGCACAACTAACCCATTATAGGCAGACAATTATCCTTTGATATGAAATATATTTAATATTCTATTTACATTTACAAGAAAAAAGATAACATTACCATTCGCATAATAAAGTTCCATGATTTTCTAAAAGAAAAAAAGTGACAAATTTCAATGATATTTTTTTTTAGTTTAATTGAGACAATTGTATTATAGGCAAACATCCCAAGTTAACTTTCTTGTAATCCAAATTCAATGTGTTAAAGAAGTTAATTCAAAAGTGGGTTCATAACCTTCATCCTCCATTAGTTTGGCTAACATCCATAGCTCTCCACGTATATCTCCAATATGTGGGTGCATCTGGTCTCCAACAACAAACACATGGGTCATATTCTTTAAATCAATCCAGCTACAACCAGGTTCTTTATTCACCCCTCGAAGTTTCATTATCTTCCTAACCCGTTCTACTTCTTCCTGCTTACCCAAAGCAGTATAGATACTCGACAACAAAACATAAGCAGATGATTCTTGTGAGCCTAACTCCATTAGCTTCTCTCCAGCATAGGCTCCTAATTTGTAATTATGATAGTTCTTACAAGCACCTAACAAGATCCGCCATAAACACATACCATGATCGATAGTTGCAGATTCAATAAATGCTTTGGCCTCATTGAGCTTTCCCGCACGGCTCAAGATATCAACCATGCAAGCATAATGTTCTAATCTTGGAACTATGCCAAATTTATCAAACATCATCTTGAAATAAACACTACCTTGCTCCACCAATCCCATGTGGCTACAAGCAGAGAGGATATTCACAAATGTCACATCATCGGGCTTTGTGTTCTCCAATTGCATCTCCTCAAACAGCTTTAAAGCTTCATGACCACGCCCATTTTGAGAAAGGCCTGATATCACTACATTCCATGACACTACATCCCTCGTAGGCGTCCGCCTAAACACAAGGTCCACATCTTCCAGACTCCCACACTTTGCGTACATAGTAGAAAGAGCACTTCCAATTGGAATTTCAAGACTAAATCCATACTTAATGATACGGGCATGAATTTGCCTGCCTTGCTCCAAAGCAGCAAGGCTTGAACATGCTTTCAGGACACTAGCCATGGTAAGCTCATTGGGCATAATCCCCTCCATTTGCATTCTACAATAAAAACTCAATGCACTTTCATTATTTCCATTTTGTACATATCCACTAATCATAGAAGTCCATAGAACAATATCAGGTTCTCTTAAATAATCAAATCCTTTTCGAGCATCAACAACGCTACCACATTTGGCATACATGTCAACCAAAGCTGTCATCATATATATTTGGGATTCATATCCCATCTTTAAGGAATAGCCATGCACTAGCTTTCCTTCTGTAATAGCACAAATGTCACTACAAGCATTGATGACCCCAACAAAAGTAAACTCACTAGGCTTAATCCCAGAAAAATGCATATGCAAAAACAATTTCAAAGCCTTATGAGAATCCCCACTTTGTGCATAACCCGTAATCATCGCTGACCATGTTATAGAATCCTTACCACCGGACTGCTCAAACGTTTTAAGTGCATCATCTACACTCCCACATTTTGCATACATTGTAACAAGAGCGTTTTCAACAGAAACAAATGATAACAACCCATTTTTACATGCATGACAATGGATTTGCTTACCATGATTCACAAATTCAGGACTTGCCAATGCGCTCAGCACACTAGTCAAAGCAAACTCATTCTCATCCTCCTCTTCCCGACGCATGAATTCAAAAACCTCTAAAGCATCCCCGGCCATTCGTTGCATTGCATACCCAGAAATCATAGTCGCCCAAGAAACCGAATTTCTCTCCGGCATTTTGTCAAACACCTTACGAGCTTCCAATACAAGACCCACTTTACAATACGTATTAAGCAGCGAGCTCCCAACAAAAACATCATAAAAACTCGCGGTTTTGATAGCAAGCGCATGAGCTTGCTGGCCTCCAAAAACGTCGAATACATTGGAAGCGGCAGTGAAAACACCGGCAAAAGTGTGGGCATTTGGGAGAGTGTCCTCTGCCCTCATACGTTGGAAGAGTTTCATGACAAAAGAAGACCCAGTAGGACCATGTTGAGAGTAGCCATTGATGAGACAGTTCCATGAGACCACGTCTTTTTCGGGTATATTCTCGAACACAAGCCTGGCTTTATCTAAGTTGCCACACTTGGCGTACAAGTTGACGAGGTTGTTAGCAAGGTATACGCAGGTGGACGCGGACTTGAGGATCTGAGCGTGGAGGGCCTTGCCGTTTCGAAGGTCCTTTTGTTGTGTACAGTGTAGAAGCTCGGTGAAGAAAGAAGCACGATACATATATATATAAGGTCCTCCTTATTGGCATTTGGGAAAGAGAAGTTGGTCCAAGCCTGAAAAGTGAAAGGAAATAGTAACACGGGCTGACCAGTAGCGTATGCCTAACCATTATCAGTGGTGAACAACATTGAACAAAATAGAGACACACACACACACACACACATATGAAGAAACGTCTTGGCCAAAAAAAAAAAAAAAAAAAAAATTTGCTAAGAGTACAACTTTTGTCAACAACAAATTGTAAGAGGGGGAGTGACAGATATGGGATTTACCAAAAATTCATTGATATCTTGGTTAGACGATAAAATGTTATTATGAGAAGTGGTCATAGATTAAGTGTGGGTTTGGATCCGCATTTCCAAACCCTTTCATTATTGCATTTTCCCCTTCTTCTTTTTTTGCTTCTGCCGTAGTTGTTGACCAAGTCAATAGTAAATAGTGCACTCATGCATTATTTACAGGTCTCACAAACTTCACTTTTTATTAATTTTTTTCATTAAAAATGAGTCTTACGGTATTATTCACACATTTAAAAATTACTTTGTTTCAGTTTTTAGTTTCAGCAAAATAAGTTCTATCCAAACAGACCCTAAAACTCTCTCAAAAAAAAAAAAAATGTAAGTGATAGAGTAAAAGTAGTAAATTCATAATTTTATCACTCATAATTTGTCACTAAACAAGTTATGGCAAAAATTGTGATACAACTTTACTTAATTGTGGCGCCACTTTACAAATTATCAACAAATTCTACTCTACTTCCTACCACTCATCTCTCAACTTTACAAATTATTAGCAAACACTACTCTACTCCCCCAATATAAGTAAGGTGACGGTAGAATTGTGAAAAGAAAGAGAGGGTATTGGGGGCGGCGGAAACTGAAAATAAAAAGTGTACTGTTGGGTTTACTAGATTTTGGGCGGCCAAAATAGGTAACTAATTTTTTTTTCTAACTATCTAGTTAGTAGTTCCAGTTTCCAAACTATATTATTTACTAGCATCTCGAGTCTAAGAACTCGATTTTGGCCTATAAATCGAGTCTTAGATACTCGATTTTCATGGTCTGATGTGGCATCTTTTTCCACATGGAGACAACCTGGAAATCAAGTATCTGAGACTCGATTTACAAACCATATATAAACGAACAGTAGCACCAGCAAAAAGAAATCAGAGCAAGAAGAGAAAAAAAAAAAAAAAAAAAAAAAAAAAAAAAAAAAAAAAAAACCCAGAAACAGCCCTAAGCCAGTGTGACTTGGGCCGCGTGACCCAGTCACTGCGCGACCCAAGGGTTGCTGTGCAACCGTGATCTGGGTCGAGTGCGACCACGATCCGGGTCGCCACGCGACCCAGGTCGGCGCGATTTCTGGGTTTTTTTTTTTTTTTGATGAACACATATATGGGTTTTTTCTCTTCTATGATCTGATTGTTTTTTTTTTTTTTTTTTTTTTTTTTTTGTTGTTGTATTTTGGCTTGTACATGAGGGACTTAAAGACTTGAAATTTTTTCAAATTTTTTTAGTTTCTAAATCGAGTCTCTAAGACTCGATTTCTAGGTGGTCTTCTTGTGGAAAAAATGCCATATCAGACCATGAAAATCGAGTATATAAAACTCGATTTATAGGCAAATCCAATCTTTTAAACTCAAAATGCTAATAAATAATATAGTTTAGAAACTAAAACTACTAACTAAATAGTTTGAAAAAATAATTAGTTACCTATTCTGGCCGTTTTGGGCGGCCATTAATGATAATGAGGGGTATTAGTTACTCTTTACAGTTACCTTTTACGGATTCATTTCCGGGCAATACAGAGGGTATTGCACGGGGTGAAATACCTAAATTCTCAACCACAGATTTACTAATAGCATAAATCTCACCAAATAACAAAAAGACTATTTTACCCTTAATTTTTTTTTCCCCCTCTCTCCCCTGCGCGGCTGCCGCTCTCTGCCTCTTCTTCAATCCATTGTCACAGCAGCCCCAGGTCATACCCAAACACTGAAACTTAGCATTTGAAACCAAACCCCCAAAATCTACGAAATTGAAAGCAACAACACCCAATAATAAAGAGTACCATTCAACCACACTGGACACGTGTATAGCCCAGGTGGGCAAGGACAGAGCATTGGTGGGCTCACTGAGTTGCAGAGAAGTATAACCAGCAGCAGCAAGCAGAGCGACGGTCCACCGCAGCTAGGTGGGTCCAAACCAGCTCCTAACAGAGCAGCAGCCATGGTGGTCTTCGGGTTCTGGATGGTACCATGATTGATGGAATTCCGGGTACGGTTCTGAACTTGGGTTTGGGTCTTTGAATGTGGGGTAGAAGAAGAAACTTGTCTTGTGGGTCTGTGAGGAAAGCTGAGTTTTGGAGGCTAGAATAAGGTGGTGATAGCCATAACTGAGTTTTGAGGATATATCAGTGACAATCGCAGAGACTGTGGTAGTTGGGTCTGTAAAATAGTCTTTTGTTATTTAGCCATTAAATTAAATCCATGTATGTGTGTCTAAGTATGAGATTTTTATCTTCAATTTCATTTTTTTAATCGCTTGGAAATGTGTTCTTCTTGACCGTGTACACTGTACAATCAATGTGCACTGGATGTTCACCAGCACACTGCTCTGTTTGGAATTTGAGAAAATTGCAATTAAAAATTAAAATTTTTTTTTTTCAAGAAAGCAGTTGGCTTGAAGGTTTTTTGGTGTTGGGTAATATGGTTATGTTGTATTTTGAATTTTGGTTATAGATTTGAGGCACTTTTATAAATTGAAGAGATTAAAAAAGAAGAGGCACTTCCATGTTGTCTGTCAAGTGTTTGTTGCATTTTCCACTGCTCATAGTCCATAGCTACGGTAATTATGCATCTGTGTCTGTTGCTACTAACCAACCTTTGATAGCTTTAGAAAGGAAACTACTAGGAACTAATATAATATGTATAATAGCTGTGACATTTTCTCATTAGTTCCACCTGACTTGATGAACAAATCATTGCATTCCTCTTGAAATTTTTGTTATGTTGTACGCACCCATGAAGACGTCAGTGTGTGAACTATCTTTATGGTTTTACTAATGTCATTTTTTTTTTCTTCCTAATTCATGGTGTTGATGACTCCTTAGATGTCTGCTTCAAGTGTTGATGATGTAATTAGAAGGTGCCATTAGGGACTTAGAACATTAGTTAAAATGTCAAAATTTGATAGGAGTAAGAACAGGTTGCATCAATGTTTTCTAGAGAACAAATGCGGTTTTCTTGGGTGGTGTATTCCCACCAATTAGTCAGGGGGACTGCATCAGTGGTAGATTTTGGATAGATGTTAAGAGAAATTCATCAAATGAGGGAAGATATTTGTGACCTACATTATGGGTTTCAATCCTTTGTCAGTTATCTTCGTTTATTAAGATGTTGGTCATTGGAGGGTTTACACTCATTGAATACCTTATACAATTATAATGGTGAGCAAGTAGAAATAGGTAAATAATATGTAGGATGGTATTTTAATTGTATTTGACATTCAGTTTTCAATTTAATTTGCTGTTAAGTTCTGATCTGATGAGCTACATATTACTCAGCCTTGGCCTTTTCAGTACTTGGTTATAATTTCTAAGCCTGTTTTTGAGTGTTTGTTATGTTTTTTATTTGTTGTTGCTAATTGTTTCCTTTGCTAGATGGTTGCTGCATAACACGCATACATCTCTTTATCTCTTTATGTTCAATGGATTTTAGTTTTTCTTTTGTTTAAAATTACTGTGTGGAATTCCTTTTGCTGGCTATCCATAATATATTTGGAGAAGTGCAATGATGTAATGAAGGTTCATAGGTAACATAGATACTTACTTTGAGAGGTAATTTTGTGTTCAAGTGAAACTGTATTTGTTATTATTATTTTTAGTGAAATGCATGACACATTGAAGGCTGGCAGTGATTGTGGTTAAAAATTAAAATGAGAGTATGCATTATAGAGTTTGGGTAGCACCTTCTGGTGAATGTTTGATGAAGTTCCTTGAATTGTTGTGCTCTTTTTTTAATAACTGTTTTTAGGTGCATTTATATCATGTAATCGCTCTTATAATGAATATATTTTTCTCACCAGTGCCATTATATGGGTATTATTCTTTTAAGGTCTCTAACTTAAAGAGAAAGAGGAGGAGTAACTAGTCTGAATTCATGGCATTATGAATGTGTTGAACTTGAGGAGAGCTTGAGGGATAAGAAAATAGAGAGATCAATGTGGATGCGCTGTGTAAAACCTCTTTGGCAGTTAGAAGCCTTGAGACAATCCTCCAAATCTCCATGGCTTTTCTCCTTGTTTTCTCTCTACTCAGACACTCCTCACAGGAAGTCAAAGCTTGCTCCTTTACAGGTTGGCACCTACACCTCTCTCTCTCTCTCTCTCTCTCTCTCACACACACACACACACACACACACACACACAAGCATGCACAGTCCCAGGGCCTGCTACTAAGCATTATGCATAAAATCTCCTGAATCTTATAATGTGTGTGTGTGTGCGTTCTTAAAAAAAAAATATGCATCATGTCATGGACTCATGGGACTTTTGGAACATTCTTGCAGGAGAGGAAAATGATAGACAGGTTTAGGCTATATGCTAAAGGAGGTGATGGTGGCAATGGTTGTTCCAGCCTCCGCCGTGGCCGGCAAGATCGTCGTGGCCGACCTGATGGTGGGTTATACTTTAATATCTATAATCACATTTGATTCTGTAGTATGTTATATTCCTAGTGTCAATATAATTTATATGAGTTTATCTTTTTCAACTGGAGATGTTGACTATTGACAATGTTTTTGTTTTCTGCTTCCTTTAAATATTGATTTATGTCAGGAGCCTTTGAGACTCAATAATTGTTATTAGTTGTTCTTTTAATTGCTTTTGCTATTGTTAAAAATTTACTTGTACAGTTTACTATTAAGCAGTGGCTGTCGTAGTGACTTTTGTGAGCTGCTAATTTATGATATTTCTACTTGTTTTGTCCATCTTCGGAACTAATGTAGGTGGGAATGGTGGAAAAGGCGGTGATGTGATTTTGGAATGTTCCCCACAGTTTGGGACTTCAGTGGTTTGCAACATCATGTTGTATGTAACTATCCCTTTCCGATCTTCCTGAACTGAATATAAGCTTGATGGTCCAGCTGTGACAAAATTGAGTGACAGTTATGGTGTCCTGCAGGCTGCAAACAAGGGGGACAAGGAGCCTCGAAGAATATGATTGGAACCAGAGGGGAAGATAAGGTTACTATTCTAAAGCTATTTTGTTTACCTGTAAAAATATCCATACTGACTATTACTAAACTAGAATTCAGTGATTCATTGAGAAAGTATTTTGTTGCTAGGTTCTCTTTGTACCCGTTGGCACTGTGGTACATCTTATGGAGGGTGAAATTCCTTCTGTTGTTGAAAAGCATTATTCAACAGAATTGGATCCATGGGAGATTCCTGGTACACTTGTTGACAACACATCTGAACCTGATCAGGGTTCTTCCTATAGTGACCCAAAAATGGCAGCAGAAGTTGGGACAGTGCCAACTACTAGTTGCTCATCAGCTCGAACTGAAGGAAATGTGGATATATCAACAGGCATGAAGCAGAACACTCTAGCTGCATCAACTGATACTCTTTCTCAACTCTCTTCTTTCTATAATACATCCAAAATGTGTACAAAAGAGACAGTGAAGAAAGAAGAGATGGAGGAAGAAGAACAGATGCTATACAATGTTGCAGAATTAACAGAACAAGGTCAACAAATTATAGTTGCTCGAGGAGGACAGGGTGGTTTGGGTAATATTGCTACTGGCAAAGGTCTAAAGAAGCCCAAGTCTATGAAGGATAATAACTTTGATATTGAAGCGTCCAATGATGATCAGGCCTCTCTTAGTACTGGTTTTCCTGGCTCTGAATCTACTCTTGTATTGGAACTCAAGAGCATTGCTGATGTGAGCCTTGTGGGGATGCCTAATGCTGGTAAAAGTACTCTACTGGGTGCTATATCTAGGGCTAAACCCTCAGTAGGGCACTATGCCTTCACAACTCTTAGGCCAAATTTAGGGAATCTAAACTATGACGACTTATCAATTACAGTAGCTGATGTTCCAGGACTAATAAAGGGTGCCCATGAGAATCGTGGACTTGGACATGCATTCCTGCGCCACATAGAACGTACAAAGGTTCTGGCCTACGTGGTAGACTTAGCTGCTGGATTGGATGGTAGAAAGGGTGTGCCACCATGGGAACAGCTGAGAGATTTAATTTTAGAGCTCGAGTACCATCAAAAGGGTTTATCTGATCGACCATCTTAATAGTGGCAAATAAAATTGATGAGAAAGGGGCTGAAGAAGTGTATGAAGTATTAAAAAAGAGGGTGCCATGTGTTCCTATATTTCCTGTCTGTGCTGTTTTGGAGGAGGAGAAAAAANATATTTGGAGAAGTGCAATGATGTAATGAAGGTTCATAGGTAACATAGATACTTACTTTGAGAGGTAATTTTGTGTTCAAGTGAAACTGTATTTGTTATTATTATTTTTAGTGAAATGCATGACACATTGAAGGCTGGCAGTGATTGTGGTTAAAAATTAAAATGAGAGTATGCATTATAGAGTTTGGGTAGCACCTTCTGGTGAATGTTTGATGAAGTTCCTTGAATTGTTGTGCTCTTTTTTTAATAACTGTTTTTAGGTGCATTTATATCATGTAATCGCTCTTATAATGAATATATTTTTCTCACCAGTGCCATTATATGGGTATTATTCTTTTAAGGTCTCTAACTTAAAGAGAAAGAGGAGGAGTAACTAGTCTGAATTCATGGCATTATGAATGTGTTGAACTTGAGGAGAGCTTGAGGGATAAGAAAATAGAGAGATCAATGTGGATGCGCTGTGTAAAACCTCTTTGGCAGTTAGAAGCCTTGAGACAATCCTCCAAATCTCCATGGCTTTTCTCCTTGTTTTCTCTCTACTCAGACACTCCTCACAGGAAGTCAAAGCTTGCTCCTTTACAGGTTGGCACCTACACCTCTCTCTCTCTCTCTCTCTCTCTCTCACACACACACACACACACACACACACACACAAGCATGCACAGTCCCAGGGCCTGCTACTAAGCATTATGCATAAAATCTCCTGAATCTTATAATGTGTGTGTGTGTGCGTTCTTAAAAAAAAAATATGCATCATGTCATGGACTCATGGGACTTTTGGAACATTCTTGCAGGAGAGGAAAATGATAGACAGGTTTAGGCTATATGCTAAAGGAGGTGATGGTGGCAATGGTTGTTCCAGCCTCCGCCGTGGCCGGCAAGATCGTCGTGGCCGACCTGATGGTGGGTTATACTTTAATATCTATAATCACATTTGATTCTGTAGTATGTTATATTCCTAGTGTCAATATAATTTATATGAGTTTATCTTTTTCAACTGGAGATGTTGACTATTGACAATGTTTTTGTTTTCTGCTTCCTTTAAATATTGATTTATGTCAGGAGCCTTTGAGACTCAATAATTGTTATTAGTTGTTCTTTTAATTGCTTTTGCTATTGTTAAAAATTTACTTGTACAGTTTACTATTAAGCAGTGGCTGTCGTAGTGACTTTTGTGAGCTGCTAATTTATGATATTTCTACTTGTTTTGTCCATCTTCGGAACTAATGTAGGTGGGAATGGTGGAAAAGGCGGTGATGTGATTTTGGAATGTTCCCCACAGTTTGGGACTTCAGTGGTTTGCAACATCATGTTGTATGTAACTATCCCTTTCCGATCTTCCTGAACTGAATATAAGCTTGATGGTCCAGCTGTGACAAAATTGAGTGACAGTTATGGTGTCCTGCAGGCTGCAAACAAGGGGGGACAAGGAGCCTCGAAGAATATGATTGGAACCAGAGGGGAAGATAAGGTTACTATTCTAAAGCTATTTTGTTTACCTGTAAAAATATCCATACTGACTATTACTAAACTAGAATTCAGTGATTCATTGAGAAAGTATTTTGTTGCTAGGTTCTCTTTGTACCCGTTGGCACTGTGGTACATCTTATGGAGGGTGAAATTCCTTCTGTTGTTGAAAAGCATTATTCAACAGAATTGGATCCATGGGAGATTCCTGGTACACTTGTTGACAACACATCTGAACCTGATCAGGGTTCTTCCTATAGTGACCCAAAAATGGCAGCAGAAGTTGGGACAGTGCCAACTACTAGTTGCTCATCAGCTCGAACTGAAGGAAATGTGGATATATCAACAGGCATGAAGCAGAACACTCTAGCTGCATCAACTGATACTCTTTCTCAACTCTCTTCTTTCTATAATACATCCAAAATGTGTACAAAAGAGACAGTGAAGAAAGAAGAGATGGAGGAAGAAGAACAGATGCTATACAATGTTGCAGAATTAACAGAACAAGGTCAACAAATTATAGTTGCTCGAGGAGGACAGGGTGGTTTGGGTAATATTGCTACTGGCAAAGGTCTAAAGAAGCCCAAGTCTATGAAGGATAATAACTTTGATATTGAAGCGTCCAATGATGATCAGGCCTCTCTTAGTACTGGTTTTCCTGGCTCTGAATCTACTCTTGTATTGGAACTCAAGAGCATTGCTGATGTGAGCCTTGTGGGGATGCCTAATGCTGGTAAAAGTACTCTACTGGGTGCTATATCTAGGGCTAAACCCTCAGTAGGGCACTATGCCTTCACAACTCTTAGGCCAAATTTAGGGAATCTAAACTATGACGACTTATCAATTACAGTAGCTGATGTTCCAGGACTAATAAAGGGTGCCCATGAGAATCGTGGACTTGGACATGCATTCCTGCGCCACATAGAACGTACAAAGGTTCTGGCCTACGTGGTAGACTTAGCTGCTGGATTGGATGGTAGAAAGGGTGTGCCACCATGGGAACAGCTGAGAGATTTAATTTTAGAGCTCGAGTACCATCAAAAGGGTTTATCTGATCGACCATCTTTAATAGTGGCAAATAAAATTGATGAGAAAGGGGCTGAAGAAGTGTATGAAGTATTAAAAAAGAGGGTGCCATGTGTTCCTATATTTCCTGTCTGTGCTGTTTTGGAGGAGGGAATAGAAGAGCTAAAAACTGGTCTTAAAGGGCTTATGAATGGTCAAATTTCATGCAGACTTAGATTAGATGAAATATTGCTTGATTAGGTGGTTAACATACATATCCTTTGTTACTGGTTACTCCCCGCCACCCCCGCTTCGTCTTTTATTTTCTCTATCTCCTCAAAAAAAGGGGAAGGTAGAAAATTATTTAGTTGACAGCATTGGGATCATCTCTTTAGTTGAATATGAGTTTCAATTTTGTGCATTTTTGGAAGATTCGGAACCATTTTAATTTGTTAATCATGTTTTCAGTACTTGATGCTTCTCTTTTTGGGGAGAAAGTATATCATGCTTCGGTAATACTAACTCAGTATCTGTTTTTTCAACGGAAACATGTAGGTTTTTTATGTGTACTCTTCCAGCTTTCTGTCTCAGTTGAGGGTATATAAATGATGCAATCATCAGAAGTTGTCTTTATTAATTTTACAAGCCCAATAACTGGTTTTTCTTTATATTAAATTAATCCTGGATAACACATTCATATCCAATGCACTGAATATTTTGTTTCTATTTGTTGTTGTTGACGTTTGCAACTTATAAAATCAACATAAATGATGGTAACAGTTGGATTACTAGTGTTTATGAAATTTTCTTTGGTTCCTAACTACGAGGAAGCAGCAATGCTTAGTGCCTGCTAAATTGGCTTAGCCCTTAATTAGCTCCTTGTGAAGCGTTTTCAAACCCGCATCGAACTCTGAATTCCTATTTATACGCAGCTGACTGAAGTTCAAATTTCAGGGACCATACTACACATGAATGGAGACTGACCAATTGCCCGATGTAGTGTCTTTTAATTTCTAACACGCACCACCTACATTGGAAAAAAGAGCCACAGCATTTTGCAATTGGAATCTAGCACTCCATCTCCATCAACTAAGGAGGTGACTTACTGAACCTCCTTTTCCAATCCTTGGTCTTGTGACTGCTCTTCCCTGGCATCCACACCCATGACAGGAAGTAGGTCTCTCCCTTTCCTTTCAACATCCCTCTTGCAGTATAGGCAATCAGCCAAGTATAACCAGCTAACCACAGAAAAGACTTTGCTAGGAGTAATTCACTTGGAAAAGCTTTTTAAATTGTGGGATTTGTTAACAGATCCCTCGTAAAACCACAAAAGACTTTACTAAGGGTTATTAACTAGGGAAAAACCTTTTTTAAAAGAAAATTTTATAGTTGGGGAGAGGGAATTTGAACCTTAGACGTCTCAATTGAAAACATTATTAAGTGACAATTAGTTAAATTATAAGGCTCTTAGCTGCTTGGAAAAACTTTGATTCTTAAGAGTTGGCGACTCTTAAAAGTTTAAACTTTTAAAAGTTTAAATTCTTAAAAAGTAAACATCAATTTGTTTGGCACCTAAAGTGTGAAACTTGCCTAAATTTTAACTCCATAACCATAAACTATAAACTTACTCAAAACTTGAGAAGCCAATGACATCCCACTTCTTCACATTATCCTCACTATAAGCCTTTCTCTCTCTCTCTCTCTCTCTCTCTCTCTCTCTCTCTCTCTCTATATATATATATATATATATATATATTTGGGTGTGTGTTTGGGGTTGGGAGGGGGGGGGGGGGGGGGGATTTAACTCTCCTGCAAGTTACCTGTAATTGTGTTGAGTAGCTTAAGCTTGACAAACAACGTTAACGTTCTTGAGATACATACCTAAGGTTGCAATTTTCTTAGCTCTCTGCAAATTCTCCAATCCTAATTTGCTAGAGATCATATTTCTTTTTTTTTAGGTGAGATATTAAATTAAATACCATATATTGTAGGCCTCATAATCCTGCCCATATTTAAGAGTGAACCTCTTTGCTACTAATCGAGCACCTTTGAGATCTCTTGAGAGTTTTTTTATTCTTACCATTTCAGTCATCTAACAACTAAAATTTTGGGAATTCTTGTTAGTTTTGAAATCATTTATCAATTTCCTATTGACTGAACAAAGCATAATTGACACCAATTAGCAACACAAAGTTTTGCTCTAAATTAGTTTGGAAGAATCTTTAGTCTACTATGCATGACAATTCAAACGAATATCCACAATTAATTAAATGACCTACTTGTTTAGACGGCTTAATAAATCATGTGATTAAAATGAAAAACTATTACTCTTGGAGTATGTTTGCATAATACTCCAAACCAATAAAAGCCATTAAATATAAAAAATTAAAACTTTTTTCATATGACATTTTTAATTTCATATCATTTTTTTTATATATATATTAGGCAACTTATTTTTATTGGTGTAGAGCACCACGTATGTGATCATTAGAATCATCACCACATAATAGATTGAAAGAGCCTCCAAAAAAATATAACTTGTCTTCATGATTCGTGAATAACTCTTACAACTTGTCTTAAATAGATAAACTATCTTAGTAGATTAGGCATACAAGTTACAATTGAGTAAACTTTGTTAGGCTCAAATCATCTAATTCCTAAACAAATATGGATGTCTTGAAATGCATTTAATGATATCCTAATGAGTTATCCCATTAGATACGATGAAGCAAATATCCCAAAATATCTAAAATGAAGATGTTAACGGTGCAATTAGTTGGTGCTTGGTACCAAGCCCTAACATGGGTTCTTGGCCTCTAGAAGGCTAGAATTGATGATATGGAGATCTAACATGCAATTGGGACTCTACTTGGCTATTCTCATGGCATCGGAGAATGCTATAATGCAGCAACATCATAGTTTTATTATTATTTAAAGATAGGTAAATAATGGAGGAACAGAAGGAGGGGTTCGTTATTCTCAAAAAAAAAAAAAAAAAAGAAGAAGAAGGAGAAGAAGGAGGAGGGGTTCGTAATACTAACATAAGTCACTGCAAATGATGACATTACTAGTTGCTACTTGCTAGTAATCTCTCACTTGAATACCGGGAATTGAGTAATCCTAAATGTTGAACATATATACCCTCTTTGACAGAAAAGTCCTAACGCAGCGGGACATCCATGAGACACAAAACTAGTTGGGATCACATATAAAACTATTAACTAGGTAGCTGAATATTGTTTATTTTATCTATTAATTTTTTTGAATACATCCAAACGAACAACTCTGCCTTGTTTAAATAGGATTTTATTCCGTCCGAACAGTCAAACTTCACTTGCTCCATAGGGGACCCCAGAGCATAAAATAAAAAGTTGATTAACTAAAATCCAATGTGAACATAAGGATTAGCACGAGTGCGCTAGAATAGTTATGCCCAAAGTGTTCTTGGTCAGCAAAATTAAGAACTAGCTTTCTACCTTTTTATTAAAAAACAAAAAAACAAAGAACTAGCTTCCATCAAGAAAATAATGTCCAAAAACTTTGCCCATTACAATGCTATGTGTATGAACTAATGAAGCGTTAAAACTTAGCTACTTGGAAATACATATATCATCACCAAGATGAATAGATTTGCCATTGATTCTCCACACGCAAAGACCAATATAGCTTTTGTTAATGAGTGCCCAAAGACATGAGCTAACGTGCATTTAATACTCTAATGTTTTTATATTAAAAAAATAAAATATATATAAATATCAAGAAAAATACACATAACTACAATAGGTTTGTTATTTTCAAGTGTATTTTTCTTTTTGGAAAATATGAGTTCAAACTCATAGAAATTGTTACAAACCCATGGGAAGAACTCACATTTGAAATAAGGCTTGCAAGGGGAGGGTGCGATACCATATGTTACAAACTCATGGGTAGAATTCACCCTTGAAAATTGGCTTGCAAAGGAAAGATGTCTGAGAGCTTATAAACACATGGTTAATCATATACTTAATCCATGTGAAATACTAGGGTCATAACAGGAATAATCTATCTACTGGTTACAACTTACAAGCAAAGCAAACTCCACAATCAATGAATAGAAGCCATTTGAGGCCCACCATATGCTACAAACACAAATCGGGAGAGCCATAGCTTGCCTTAGCATATTGTGATTTGTGCATCCCCTTTCTCTTAACTAGAGTAAGTTTGCAAGAATGAGAGTTTTTCTAGTCACCGAAATAAATTCATTATTTTTTTAAGGTGAAAAAAGGTAAAGGCAAAACAGGTTTTCTATAGCCATGGTCTTGTGTTGGTTAAAGATATGACAATGAATGAGCTTCAACAAGCCCATACCACTCTTTTTGCGAATTAAAGTGCACGAAAGAATTTTTATAAATCTTTTTACTAAAGCCCTCCCTTATTTATTCCGCCTAGACCTGATTTCTCCTTGGGTGATTAGACCAAATAATGTTTCATTTGAGAGAGAGAGAGAGAGGGAGGAGTTGAATTGGACAAGTGTGATTGTGATAGGCGAATAGAATAGCGGATCTACTTCATCCTAGCAAGTAGCATTATTAACACTGCTATGGTCCCATAACGCTTGTGCTAGAACAAAATTTTGATAGATACAATAAGACTTTTTTTTTTTTTTTTAATTTATACAAAATAGAATTTATACTTTAGCATAATCTAAGTGTATATGTGTGTGAAACTCCCTCTTAAAGATTTGAACCCCAATCCTTGCCCTCTACACTCCACAAGCATTTATACTTGTAGAGTGACAATCGCACCAAGGATGCATGGTGGTATAGATACAATGAGACTTGAAATATATGGGTTCATTCTACTACAATAATTATTGTACTTATTACATTATTTAGAAAAAAACTTTGATAAACAAGATAAGATTTAGAATTTATGGCATTTGTCTCATAATAATTTCTTTTTATCTTTATGCTAAGAACCTAATTAATCGTTTTTTTTTTTTTTTTTTGGGTGTTGTTGTAGGTGGGATTTGAATGCGTTAGAAATATTGGGTCAAGCCAAACTCAAATAGAGTATGCCCAATAGTGGACCTAGTCCAATCTATTGCCAAAGAGTTGTGCCTATTATCAAAGAGCTGTATCTTTTGGCTTCATACCCTTTGATTGTTTATATAAAGAGGGCGAGGGCTTATTTTTGTAATTGATAGAATTTTTCACTTATATATGGTGTTATAGAGAACAACACACAGAAAAAACATCTATCTCTCCTTCTCATCAATTTAATTAATGGCATGTTTGGATGTTTAAAAAAGGAGGGGGAGTAGAGTAGAGGGAGGGAGAGTAATGCAATTACCTTATTTGGAAGTTTTTTAAAGGATGAGAGGGAGGAGTTTGGAGGAGTTTGGAGGGGTTTGGACTCCCTCTAGCCCTCCAATTTTAATTCCCCCAAATTGGAGAGATTTGGAGGGGGAGTAGAGTACATAAACTATTGACCAAATAAATTACCTAATTTACCCTTATTATATTAACAAAATTACACAAAGGGAAGGGCTAATTAATCCCTTCTCCCTTACTAATTTTAAAAACATCCAAATAAGGTGGAGGTGAATCATTTTCCTCTACTCTCCTCCCCACTACTCCCCTTCCCTCTACTCCCCTCTACTCTCCTCCCTCTCTAAACTTCCAAACAAACCATAAAGCATTTAGGTTGTGAATGATGATGCGTGTTTTGTTCTCGTAACAAACACTTCCGTTGAATCTCAATAATATAAATCCTAAGGGACTTTGATTTTTAGCGAAATGCATATTCCTTATTTGGTGACACGAAACTTCACAAGTTAGACTAACTGGAAGCATGAAACCCACTATTACACTGCACTTGAACATAATTAAGTGTATTAGTTTGATAGTCTAGCTCGTTACTTGACTAGTACATTGCTAATCATGATTGGATTCGCAGCCACTCATTAGCATTTGAATGCTTTACTAATGTAGAAAGATGCCATCTTTCACTAAGAACGGTGGCGGGGTTTGGGAAAAAGATACCACTCCACTTCCATTTTTTTTAAACTTTTCCTAGAGGACTATGAAATACAAAAATCTCTAGCATGGGACCCATGATAAGAGCATCCTTTATATCTTGGACCATTAATGATTATATTAAGCTAAAAGGAAACCACAATCTTTAACAATTGAATGTGTAATCTTTAACCCAAAAAAAAGAATGTGTAATCACTTTGTCGTATGCACATCGATATATATGTTCAAAGCAGCATGATTCATGCCTCTTTGTAGTCAACTAATCTGAGTACGTACGTATATCATTGTCCAAACTAATCTGAAAAATCATTTTCTATTGAGACTTTTTTGATTACCTTTTCTACTGAGACGTAGCGACAAGGTTTATCGATATTTCCATGGCGTTTTCCCTTGAAAGATTGGAGCTGATAATGACCTCATGTGTCACTTCTTCATTTTCTTTTGTACTCTTGATTTTTACGAGAAATTGAAGAGAGAGATAGACAAACAGACAGACAGACCTACAGATACAATAAAAAATAACCCATTATTTGTCTAATAGTAGTTGATTATCTAATCCAGAAGTTCTTGCATGTCTTCTAGCGAAATGGTGAGTAAGGAATCCTCAAAATCCAAGTTACAAGCGCCTTAGAATGATAGAAGCTCTTAGATATATTCTAAGCCATTGGCTGAATAAATTACTGATCGTTTATAATTATAACACCTTTCAAGGTCTACCTAGACCTCTTTATCTTCAATATATATAGTATAATTAGGTGTTATTTACATTTTATTAACTAATTAGGAGTCCTTTTCACACGTATTTTCGATAATAATTTACTTGTACAAGAAATTAAAATATAAATTCCCCAATAGAGGCAAAATTGAAAGATTCAATTGCACATGAACTGAATGATGCTTCACTAAGAGGAAGTCATAGACGCAATTGGCCTACGATTCACCCACGTGTATGGTGGATAGCCACCCCTGTACCCTTACATTCACTATAAAAAGAAGGTCAGTTCTCTACTTCAAAACACGTCCAAGAGCGAGTGAATTCAATCCCCAGTAAAATATTTTCCAATCCTTCTTTACAGCAATCTAAAAAAATTAAAATGTCTTCCTGTGGAGGAAACTGTGGCTGTGGCTCCAGCTGTAAGTGCAGCAGTGGCTGCAACTGGTACATACTATACTTTCCTAACAAAAGCAATCATTGTGAAGTTTGTATTCCTTGAAAATGAACTTCATTATGACACAATATATATATGTTATTGATTTACTTATAACGTTTGATAGTGTTAAGAGTTGGACTCGTTTCATTTTCCCTTTCTCTTTCATTTCATTGTCAAATTCTTCCTTGTTTCTTGAGCTAAAAGTAAAATTTTGTCATGTTTTTGCAGCAACAGCATGTACCCTGGTCTCTCAGAGAAGACCAGCACTGAGACCATCATCACTGGGGTTGCACCTGCAAAGATGTACGCATATTTTATATTTACACTATGAATGATTCCAGAGATATTATAACTTTTATTACATTAACCTAACAAACTGATCTTTTGTCAACCTTTAAATATAAGATAGTTCCCGTAAAAAAAAAAATATATATATATATATATACAAGATAAAAAAAGTAATTAAAAAATTTATTTATTATATTATTCATGTAATATCAATCACAATTATTGACAGTTTGACACGTCTGTTTGAAAATATTTTTGTGATAAAATTGGTAGAATTTTAGTATTTTTTGTACGGTTGTACCAAATATATGTATGGCATCAATATGCATATATATAATGAAATAGGATTAAGGAGATATGGAAATGAATTAAATTTTTTCACTGTCATTGCAGCCAATCTGAGGGGTCTGAGATGAGCTTTGGGGCAGAGAACGGCGGCTGCAAGTGTGGATCAAACTGCACCTGCGACCCATGCAACTGCAAATGAGCAAAGCTGGACAAAGAAACATTTGTGGCTGTTAAATTATAGTACTAATAAAAAGGAACTAGAAGCCGGAATGTGTTGCTGGGTCTAGCTAACTATATATATTATTGTAAATAAAACAGCCACGGGTTTTGCATATCCTTTTCGTTTCCTTCAAATTGTGGATTGTTACAATATGGCCACTTTGGTTTGTCTTTAATTGCCTGTGCCACTGCTATACTTTTTATTTATTTATTTTTTATGGGTATTGGACTACGTACTATGAAACACACCCTTCCTTTAGGGACTAACCATAAAGGAGGACCTTTTAATCCACTCTGTTGTGCCCTAAACATCAAGAGCCGCGGATTGTTGTAGAGTCCAAGTTCGATTTGCAGGCTGTATCTTGTAGAAGAAACAAATTAAAAAAACGAAAAAACGAAACTGGAGTAAAATGCAAGATACTAACTTATGCCGCTGCATTTTGTGGTTAAGAGTGCGTTTGGGAAAAGATTAAAAATGAAAATTATTTCATTATTTAGCTAATTTTTTTTTTTATTATTTATATACTCCACTACACTTTTTAGTACAATTAATAAGTTCTACTGTATTATTTTAACTAACATTTACCTTTATTTACAATACTTTTAGTAATAATTTTTCAGATTCAACAAAATAAGTGGTATCCAAAAACACCTTAAGTCTCGTTTGACTTGAAGCCATTAAAGCATCCTATAAGCATATACTGTAGTTAATTCATATGATAAACATTCATCTTAAAATAGAAAAACTAAGCAAATTTCCGTCTGAATTTTTAGCAAAGTTGTAAAAAATTGAATTTCCTTTCAAATGCCCTTGGTTTCAACTCAATTGGAAGTCTAAGCCTAAAGTTATGATCAAAATATTTAGACGTGCGTAGAAAAATCCTAATTCTAAATCCGTGCCTTATTATTCTCTCCAATTGCCTTATTTGGTTTGATTGATTTAGACCAAAATGATTAAATCCGTGCCAAACAATCAGTTATAAATCTTGAAATCCATGAATCAAATCATTATTGAGATTGGTTTGGTATAAAATACCAGATATGTAATGACCCATAACCCATTATGAAACCATATAAACCGATAGATTGTATGAATTAATCTTTTTAATTAACCTGCAGATAAAAGAAAAAAATACCATGTGTATCTTTAAGAAAACTCAAAAAGACTAAGCTAAATTATTAAAGTCATTGAACTTTGAATTCATCAGTTGTGTTTGGAGATTTAAATAAGGGTAAATCACAATAAAGCCATATGCGATTTGGCCCGTATGCACCTTGTCTACCTGTGATTTAAAACTTAACACTTTGTTCACCTGTGCTTAACTTTGTTTAGTCTTCGTTACCCACCTCCATTAAAATCAAGGGTAAAAATGTATTTTCTCTTTTTATATCTTTCTCCTCCAAAAACAAAAAATAACATAAAAAGCACAAACAAAGAAGATCAAAGAGGGGATTTTGCAGAGAAACAAGTTGTGTGTCAAAACAATATCAAGTTGATAGGCCAACTCTCTTCCTTTTTATATCTCTCTCTTAAACTCTCATCATCTCTCTCTCACTCACTCCATCGTCTCTCTCTCTAGAACTCAAATTTACCCCTTTGTTCCACTACACTGAAAGTCAATTTGGGTTGTTGATCTGAGTAAATTAGTTGATCTCTCTCTCTCATCTCCTCTCTCCAATGGTGGTGTTGATGAGGCCGATTAGCCACCACAGCAAAAACCCAAATCTACCACTATCTTTGCTTCGTGGGTTTTCTTTTTTCTTTTGGGTTATGGGTTTGATAATTATCTAATTATGGTGGGGTTATGGGTTGTGACTTGTGGTGGTTGTGGATTGTGGGCGAGGTGGTGGTGGTGCTAAGTTGTGGGTTCTGATAATGGTTATGGAGTGGGTGGACAAGAGAGAAAGAGAGGATGAAGGTGATCGGACTGCAACACTTCATGGGTTTCAAAATTTTTTTTTTTTTTTTTTTTGGTTTTATTTGATTTTGGCTTGCTAGTGGTGGTTGACCTCTATGGCTACCATTAGCACCACTACGAGCCATTGCCACGACAACTAAGCCGCCGTACAAGCCACCATCAAACTTTAGGTTGAAGCACTTGACCACCACCACTGGTAAGATGAACAATGGAGCTATTTGTCTCTCTCTTTCTTTTTTATTTTATTTTCCCCTTTCCATTTTTGTAGTTCCCCCTTGTTTGATTTATTTTGCTTGTGATTGAAATTCTCTCTTTGGCTTGTTTCTATTTTTTGTTTAATCTATTATTGGGTTCTAACACTTTTTTTTATTACAGTTTTGGTTTGAAAAATGAGAGGGATTTTTAGTATGGATTCAAACGATTTAAATAGTTTTGGATGTGTGTAACTGAAAATTTTGAACTATATTTACAAATGTTGTGTTCTTGTGTTCTAGGTTTGATTTTTTTTTTTTTTTTTTTTTTTGAGCCATGTTCTAAGAGATGCATATTCTTGGGTTTGAAATAGTCTATTTTGATCTTTTTTGTTTGTGTTTTTTTTGTTTTTGTTTTTGGAGGGAGAGACATAAAAGGGATGAGAAAATACATTTTTATCCCTGATTTTAATGGAGATGGGTAACGGAAACTAAACAAAGTTAAATAAAGGTGGACAAAGTGTTAAATTTTAAACCATAGGTAGGCAAGGGGCAAACAGGCTAAACTACAAGTAGGTTTACTGTAATTTCCTCTTTAAATAATTTTGTTATGCTCTAGGGTTTAAAGATTAAACTTTTTTTTTTTTGAATTTCTATGAGATATGTTGTTTCAAGACTTTTGAACTATATAACTTCGTTATTGGATGAATTATGTGAATGATGTGTTTATTTATTTATTTTTCTCTAACTTTATGTCATATGATGTAATTTTTTATTGTTATAATTTATTAATTTACGTAGATGGAGTTATATTATTTTAATTGCTTTAATAATTATAATATATATTATTTAATTAATTAATAAACCTACAATTCAACCAATGAACCACGGGTTGAACCAATGAACTAGTGACCAATTTTTCAGTCAGGTTAATCTTTGATACAATTTTGATTACTATGATTTAGACATCTTGTTGGTCTTTGAGTTTGAGTTGGTTTAGCCTACTTGAATTAGAGTCAATCCTTATTTTTTAGATAAAACCTATTATAAAGCTTCCATTACTTGTAAAATATAGATAATTCATAATTAGTCACGAAATAACATAAAACTATTTCTCAAAAAAAAAAAAAAAAAAAAACTAAATCTAACTATAAGAGTACTTTAATCGATATATTTCATGCACATTAAAATCATATAATAAATTATTATAAAAATTACATTTTAAATCTTATAGTGTATAAGGGTAAAAAATTAACTCTATAATTTAAAATTAGCAAATAAAACCCTAAGGTTTGAGAAATAACCAATTAAACTTAAACTTATTTAATTAGAATGATTTTGTATTTGAGGTTTAATATAGACTAAGGTTTAAAATTGTTACCTTAATTTTTGTTCCCTTAAACTACTACTACTACTATTATTATTATTATTATTATTATATCTTAAGTGAGGGAAGGGGATTCAAATCCTAAGGTGCTATTTAGATGGTGAGTGAGTGATATCTCATCACTCATCACCCAAAACTCATTACTCAAAACTCATTACTATAACTTATTTTTTATCACTTGAAAATCCCCAACTTATACACTGCCTCTGTTTGGCCCTTAAACCCAGTTGTGTTTTTGTACGATGCGTCCCCCCTGGGGCCATCTAGGCAGCCGGCCCAAACTGCGCAAATGGGCCCATGCTTGCTAACTCTCTCATCAGAAGCTGGGCTGAAGGGCTACTAGGCTAGCCGTGCATGAATCAAGGGGGTAAGGTATGGTCCTGCGAGGCCCAAAGTTCCGATGCAACAAGACTATCCATAGCCTCGGTCTAGGCCCACACGAACGGCAGGCTCATGTGTTTTCACTTGATCCTTACTCAGGGAACTTTGCCGAGTAGTCAAACTGGCATAGTGTCTGAGCATAGTGTCATTTGCATGCTCGGAAGCATAGAAGCACCGCCGCTGGGCATGCTTTCTGGAGTGGGAATCAAGTTCCAAGGCCATTTTCACTATATCCCACTCCCACCTAACCTCCCACTTATGATTGACAACATTGGACCTCACATTACACTAACCATGGAGGTAATCATAACCTCTCCACTCATTTGAGGGTATAAATACGAAATTTGGAGGAGAAAAAGAGGATGGAAGGTTGAGAGAGGGGGCTTAAGGAGAGAAAGTGACTCAGGTTGTGAGAGAGAAAGAAAAGTGACCTCATTGGGTCTCAGTGTTGAGGACGACCCAGGGTAGAAAATCCTTACCCATTATAAAAATAAGTTGTGAGACCAAGGGAGGTTAGGCCCAATAGCCTCGCTTCAGGCGCGCACAATTGGCATCGTTTGTAAGAATCTCCTACCAAGCAGTGGTTCCACTGAGATCCATGCACGAGATGTCTGAGAGACATTCTGGAAGTGACGCTGAGAGTGGTTCGGCAAGATCTTCTCAGGGATCTTCCTGGCGAGATCGAAGGCAAAAAAGGCGCGAAGATAGAGAACGCGAGCGAGATGAAGAACAAACCAACCTCAGAGAAGGGTTATATCAAACACAAAGAACAATGTCCAATGCTTCAGGGCACAGGAAATTTGATGAACGGGATGAAGAGCTTGAACGGCTGCGTAGGCTGGTAAGAGATTTGGAGTTGGAAGCAGGAAACTGGCTCCCCGAAATGAATCAAAACAACCAAGAGATGCCGGGAAGGACGACATGGGACGAGGTCCAATCAGTCCAAATCCCATCATCACCAAGAACATTCGCTTTCGAGAGAGTCTCGTCGACGCCGAGAACGTTCACAGTCGAGGGAATCTCGTCGACGACGAGACCGCTCACATTCACGGGAATATGTTGATCAGGGTTCAGACTCCCCAAAAGATAGACGGCCCTATAACGTGGCCATGGACGCGATGAGCCGTGCACTTCGCCAAGTAGCTCGGTTGCTGTTCTCAGTAGGTATTGAGCGGGCACCAATGCGGGACAGATTTACACGCCCTCCTTTTAATTCATATGATGGGAAAACGGACCCGGTGGAGCACGTCAACCATTATATCCAAATGATGTCTCTGCATACCCGCAATAACGCCCTAATGTGCAAAGTTTTTCCCTCCAGCCTAGGCCCCACGGCTTTAAGATGGTTTAATGGGTTGCGGAAAGGCTCCGTACATAATTTCGCAGAACTGATACAGGAGTTCGGAATCCAATTTGTAACTTGCAGCTGGGTGTCACAACCAGTAGATGCACTGCTCTCCATGAAAATGAGGGTAGGGGAGACCCTGCGTAGTTATGCTAGTCGGTACTGGGAACTTTACAACGAGATCGGCGGAGGGAATGAGAAGATAGCTGCAAGCATTTTTAGAATGGGATTGCCCGAAGATTATGGGTTGAGGGAATCACTGACGAAGAAGCCTCCTGAGAATATGAGGCAGCTAATGAGGCGCATTGAGGAGTATAAACAACTGGAAGATGACTGGCTGCAAAGCAAGGGCAAGGCACCAATGGTAAATCGTCCTCGGCAAAGTGGATTTTCGCCGAGAAACTGGGGGAATTTGAGGATTCAGGAGCTAGAAGCACCAACATGGGAGGTCAATGTGGCATTCAAGGAGCCAATACACAAAATTGTAGACAAGATTAAGCACGAGCCATATTTCAGGTGGCCAAGCAGGATGGGTGGTGAGCCCTCTAGGTGGAATCAGAACTTGTACTGTATCTATCACAAAGATAAGGGTCATACCACAGAACAGTGTTGAGTGCTGAAAGACCATCTCGAGTAGCTGGCCAAAGCCGGGTATTTAAAGGAGTTTGTGGTAGGCACAAGGGACCAGGGAGCAGGACAAGGCACTCCGCAGAGGGGTAACACCCTGCCACCCCTACTCGGGATAATTGAGGTCATCCATGTACCCTCAAGGAGTATTTCCATGGCAAGGAAGAAAGGGGTGATGACCGTAGTCCCAGTGGAAGGAAATTCAGATGCACAGCCACCAGGAAAGAAAGTGAAACATACCCGGAACCTATCGCTTTCAGTGATAATGATTTGGAGGGAACGGTCCAGCTACATGACGATGCGTTGGTAGTTACTGCTCGGATAAATGGTTTCTTAGTAAAAAAGGTGATGATAGACCAAGGGAGCGGGGCCGATGTGATGTATTCGAAACTATTCAGGGGGCTCGGGTTGAGGAGTGGAGATCTTTCCAAATACAGTATGCCCTTGGTCGAGTTCGATGGCAAGGTCGTGATACCTGAGGGGCAAATCTCTCTACTCGTGAATATGGAATGTAAGGAGGTGTTGGTAACGTTTATAGTAGTAACCTCTTTCTCCCCGTATAATGCGATACTTGGAAGACCGTGGATCCACGCGATGGGGGTCATCCCGTTCACCTTGCATGTGAAAGTGAAGTTTCCTACCGAGCACAGTATTACTGTGGTAAGGGGAAGCCAGTAGATAGCGAGACAGTGTTTAGTCGCCCTAGCTAACTGGAAGAAAGGGACGGCCGAACAAAAGGATCATGCCGAACAGAAAAGTCCACCACCAAACGCCTCGTTATAGCAATTACAGAATCCCCAAGGGGGGAAGCGAAGTGGATGTGCCGAGGAGATGATGAAAGTAAGGATACTTCCAGATGTTGACAAGTACTTCCATGTGGGAAAAGGAATGGACGAGCAGGATAAAGTAGAGATATTGTTACTCTTGATTCAGAATGTGGATGTGTTTGCGTGGAGCCCATACGAGGTACCCAGGGTGGATCCTGAGTTTATAGTCCACCGATTTAGAGTCGACCCCTCATTCCCTCCTAAAAAACAGAGGCCGAGAAGATCAGCCCGGGAGCATGCCGAGGCAGTAAAAGCAGAAGTCCAAAAATTGAAGGATGCTGGGGCAATAAGGGAAATCTTCTTTCCAGAATGGTTGGCAAACACCATGGTAGTAAAGAAGAAGAACGGCAAGTGGAGGGTTTGTGTGGACTTCACAAACCTAAACCAGGCATACCCAAAGGACCCATTCCCCGTGCCAAAGGTCAATCAACTGGTAGATACAACATATGGACATCTGAGGATGAGCTTTTTGGACGCATTTCAAGGGTATTACCAAATTGCTCTGGCTCCCGAAGACCAAGAAAAGACAGCATTCATGACCTCGGAGGCCAATTACCATTACACGGTGATGCCTTTTGGATTGAAGAATGCCAGGGCAACGTACCAACGAATGATGATGAGGATGTTCCGAGACAAAATCGGACGTTCAGTCAAAGTATATATAGACGACATGGTGGTAAAAAGCAGGCAGGTGGCATGACACATGGAGGATCTTCAGGAAGTATTTGGGGTTCTTCGGCAGTATAAGTTGCGTCTTAATGCCGAGAAATGCACATTTGGTGTGGGAGCAAGAAAATTCTTGGGGTATCTGATTACTAGCCGGGGAATAGACGTCAACCCTAACCAAATTGAGGCTGTAAGAAGACTGAAGCCACCGAGCAATCTAAAAGAAGTACAAGTTCTGACCGGGATGCTAGCCGCCCTCAATCGATTCATCTCCAAATTCCCCAATCGTTGCCGAACATTCTATCAACTCCTAAAGAAGTGGACAGGATTTCGGTGGAACGAAGAATGTAACAGAGCTTTTTAAGATTTGAAGGACTATCTGGTGTAGGCACCCATGCTAATAGCGCCAGAACCTAGTGAGGATTTATTTATGTACCTGGTAGTGTCCGAACATGCCGTGAGCGCAGTGCTATTGAGGAACCAAGGGATCCAGCAACCTGTGTACTACATTAGCAAGACTCTAGTTGACTCCGAGACTAGATACTTACCACTGGAGAAGTTAGTGTTAGCCCTAATACATGCTACGAGAAAGTTGTCATACTGCTTTCAGGCTCATACGGTTTACGTCTTGACTGAGTATCCCTTGCAGTCACTATTGAAGAGATTAGATTTCACAGGCCGAATAGTAAAATGGGGTACTCGGCTCGGGTCTTTTCACATACGATACAAGCCTTGAAGTTTGGTGAAGGGCCAAGTCCTTGTGGACTTTGTTGCCGAGTTTTCGCCGAAGATTAACGTAGAAACAGTTTTCCACGTGGAGGCTCGCTCGTGGAAGGTATTTGTGGACGGAGCATCGAGCTCCACGGGGGCTGCGCTGGGATTTTTATTATCACTGTAGAGGGAATCCGATTGGAGCATTCGTATAGATTGGGTTTCAAAGCCTCCAACAATGACGTAGAATATAAGGCTTTGCTAGTCGGACTAAAGACAGTTTCAAGCTTGGGGGCTCGGGATGCTGAAATCTATTCGGATTGGCGTCTGGTTGTCAATCAAGTGCAGAGCAGTTTTGAAGCCCGAGAGCCTCGGATGAAAGCATACTTGGAGCAAGTGAAGCAAGCTATAGGCAGCTTTAGAGCGGTGAAAGTAATCCAAGTTGCTTGGTTGCAAAATAGACACGCCGACTCCCTTGCCATGCTAGTATCAACAGTGACCGAGGAGGTACCCAAGATGATTAAGGAGGAACTCGTTCCAGAGCCGAGCATCAGGGTAGAAAGTGATCTGATAGCTCCAGGGATCAGTGTCGTAGTACTTACAACACTTGGGCCGTGCTGGATGGACCCCATTATTGACTTCCTGGCCGAAGACCAAGTCCTTTTAGATGAAAAGAAAGCAAGCAAGATCTGCAGAATCGCTCCTCGGTACTGGTTATCGGAAGATCGAAAGTTGTATCAGAGATCCTTTGGGGGGTCGTACCTTTTGTGCTTACACCCACTAAAAGTGAATGAACTATTGGCCGAGCTTCATGACGGGGTGTGCGGCAATCATGTTGGGGGATGATCGTTGGCGCCTCGAGTAATGACTCAAGGATTTTGGTGGCCTCAAATGCAAAAAGATGCTGCCGAGTATGTGCGCAAGTGTGAGCAGTGTCAGAAACATGCCCCCTTGATCCACCAACTGGCAAGCCATCTGAACCCAATTAGCAGTCCCTGGCCTTTTGCACAGTGGGGGCTGGATATCATCGACTTGTTTCCCCGGGCAATAGGTAATCAAAGATTCGTTTTGGTAGCCATCGACTACTTCACCAAATAGGCAGAGGCAGAAGCGTTGGCCAATATCAGGGACATGGATGTGAAAAAGTTTGTTTGGAAGAATATAATCACGAGATTTGGGGTGCCGAATTCTCTTATATTAGACAATAGGCTGCAGTTCGATAGCTGGAACTTCCGTGAATTCTGCGGAGACCTCGGCATCAAAAACAGATATTCTACTCCCGCATATCCCCAAAGTAATGGCCAGGCCGAAACTATAAATAAGGTAATTGTGAATGGACTGAAGAGAAGGATAGAAGGCATGAAAGGAAAATGGGTTGAGGAACTTCCCCACGTATTGTGGGCATACTAGACAACCCCCAGAAGATCCACGTGGGAAACCCATTTTCTCTCACTTACGGAGTTGAAGCCTTGATACCAACCGAGGTGAGTCTGTGCAGTGCACGAGCGATGGGGTTCAATCCCACCCAGAATGACGAGATGATGGTCGGACGCTTGGATATGTTGGAAGAATGCCGTGAAGTGGCAATTATAAGGCTAGCAGAATATCAGCAAAAACTTACCCTGAGGCACAGCAGAGACGGAAGAGTAAGAGAATTTGGTGTGGGAGATTTGGTCCTGAGAATGGTCGTGGGAAATATGCGAGATACGAATGCCGAAAAATTGGCGTAGACATGGGAGGGGCCCTATAGAGTCACTGCTGTGGCCAGCACGGGGGCTTATTACTTGGAAGAGCTAGACGAGAGATTATTGCCCTGACCATGGAATGTCCATAATCTGAAGAAGTACTATCATTGATCGGTAATACGTCGAGCATAGAGTTAAGTGTAGTATCTTGTATATGTTTTGTTAATAAAAGCAATGAGGGTTGCTCTTGCAGAATTGTATTGTTAGAAACCTGACCCTCAGTTCGATCCTTATCACCAAATAAGTGGAAACCTTAAAAATCTTATTCTAAGGACAGAAACCTGACCCTTGGTTCGATCCTTATCACTGGGTAGGTAGAAACCTTAAAAATCATATTCTAGGGACAGAAACCTGACCCTCGGTTCGATCTTTATCACCGAGCAGGTGGAACCTAAAAAAATCTTTTTCTAAGGATGGAAACCTGACCCGCGGTTCGATCCTTATCACCGAGCGAAAGGAGACCTTAGCCTGAAAACAACCTGAAGACTGAAACCTTCCCTCGATTCAATCTTCATTAACAGGCAGGTGACGACCTTATTCTAAATTCCCCAAGGACAAGCAAAAACAATCACATCAATGAAATAGCAAGTTATGAAATGCTCGGTTCCCATGGCTGAGTGATAAAACATTTCAAAACAAATAAAGGACGAATAAACTTAGTGTCAGTCATAAACCAGAATTAAATTGTTTGGTCACCATGACTCGATGACAAAGTAAGTAAAAGGAAACAAAAAAATAAAAGATGTTCGGTCACCACAACCCGGTGACTAGGCAAACAAAAGATTAGTATAAAAGTAAATAAATTTCACAAGTATTAAGCGGCTGGGTCGGTTTGAAAAAGCTCGACTATGTCTTCCGAGATTTGCCTCGCAGCATCCTCTGTAGTTGGCCTTTGGTTTTCAGCACGGCCTGGGGCATTGAGATTGCTCGTGGCCTCCATATTGAGGTTCTCAACATGAGTATCAATGGCTTCTATCAAGGCCCTCATACTGGAAGTATCCTCATCATCGACAGCATCAGCCTGACTTTGGACCAGGGGAGTAATAGCGGGGCGAGGGATCTTTTCTGGATTCCACAACTGCGAATCCCTGGGAATCCCCGCTGCTTTGAGGACAGCTAGCCAGACTTCCTCAAACCCTTGAGCCCGAGCTTGAATTATGACGGATTCCACGGAGTTCTTCGCATCTGCGAACCCCTCGTTGTACCATTTTGTCTTGCAAGCGTCCAGGGCGACCTTAAGTTCAGCAATTTCTTTAACACGAACCGAGTTCAGGCTTTCGGTCGTAGCCAATTTCAGCTCGGCTTCCCCCAACCTTCCCTCAATCTTGGCCAGCCTTTGCTCAGCTAGTTGTCGTGCACTCTCCGCGGATTGTACCTTCTACACAGCCACCTCGGCCTCCTTAACTTTATCCCGGGCCGTGTCAATAGTGACTTCCTTCAGAGCCTTCTCCCTCTCGGCGTCTTCAGCAAGCTCGCATGCCCTCTCGCCGAGTATATGGGTAAGTTGCGCAGCCTGACATAACCGAGTCCGAATTGAAAAATGAGCAAGGAATAAAGAGAGGGGGGAACATATCAAAAACAAGATAAATGAGAAACGAAGTAAGAGAGCTTACCACGATGGAATGCCACTGCAACCGACAAACAATGGAGACCTTAGAGCCTTTGGACCAAAAGTGAACGCCCTCGGGTAGAAGCAACCCACTCACTAAGCTCTCCGCCACCCTTCCCTCCTCGCCTTGTGCCCACATCTTCATGCTCGCAGTGGCCGAAAAAGGTGAACCACCAAGCATAAAAGTTGGTTGCCAGTTGGGCACTGCCCGCGAAGAGGACGCGACCTCGATGCCGCCGGGAGCTACGGGTTGTGTGCCACTTGCCGGCTCTTGAATGACAATCCCTCTGGTGGAGCGGGGAAGTGTCTTAGCTGGCGCTTCGCTTGTGGTTCTGGCTGAGTGATCATCCACACGCTGTTTCTTCTTTTGCCGGCCAGAATGAGGAGGAGCAGGAGGAGTACGGTCTGCTTGATGAGCTTGCTGCTGCTGCTGAGCTGAAGGCCTTGGGCTGGATAGGAACCGGTCGACAATTAACTTTTTCCTGGTCACCATTTCTTCTTCTTCTTCCTCAACTAATACTTGCTTGGCCTCTTTCTCTTGGGCCTGTTCTGCTTGGGCTCCGACGGGGGTGTGTGCCAACTCCCGCAAATCCCGAGAAACACGTTCTGCTGATTCGTCTCTAATCAGGACACGATCTTCCGCGGTTAAATAATTGGGACATTGATCTCGGGCCTCCCCGATAATAAGATTAAAAGGGAGAAAGTTGGCATGACAGACATCGATGTAAGACAATAGCGGGCTATCAATGTGAGGGCTTGGCTGAAGGTCTACCAAGTCTTGTACACGAGAGTGCAACCGAGTATTAGGTAGGAAGCCCTGAGCTGCCCATCAGTGTGTACAAAAACTTCGGATCTAAGTATGAAGTTTAGATCCCTGACGTGCACAACCCTGATGTCCAGGGCGAACAATTTACCTTCTGCAAACAAAGCTACAGTAAGTTAATATTTGGACAGTTTCAAAAAAAAAAAAATTCATCATAAATTAGAGAGCAGTACGAACCCACTTCGCGCTGTGAGAGAGGACAAGGGATTTCACCAACAAACCAATTGCCGCGCACCCAGACAAACTCTCTGGCAGAATTCTTATTGGAGTCAGGCAGGCACGAAATGAGTCGTACCCTCTTATCCCTAGTCTTTAAATAGTAATTAGTACTCTTATTTCCATAGAGGCTATATATGTTGTTTATGTCGTGGTAGTCTAGTTGTAAACCAAACACCCGGTTTAACCTACTAATGCAACTAACCACCCGGTAAAAATTGGGGGGAAGTTGCTCGGGCATAGCCCATAGTATCTGAGGGTGCTAAGCAAAATCGGATCGACGGGAAACCTAGCCCCCCACCCCTTCCAGGATCGACATTAAGGGGAAGAAAGCAGTGTTGCCCCCTCTGTGGAGAGCAAATTCACTCTCATGGCAATACTCCATTTCCACATCATTGGGGATCCGGAATTTCTACCTAAAGATGGCCAAAGATGCCTCAGTGTTCAAAAGGTAAGCGTAGCCCATTTTAAAAACTCTAAATGTGAGGGAGGAAATTTGAAGAAAGAGACTGAAGTAATGTAAGAAACTAGAGAACTTACTTTAGACTAAAGGGAAAGGAGAAGCTCTGGGTTGATTAAACAGTGCACAGATGGATGCATGACGGGAGAGAAATTTTAGAAGGAGTAGAATGAAAAAGTGGGAAAATGATTCAAAATGGGGATTTATAGGAGCCAAAAGGAATAATAAATACCACCCATTAAATGAGACGCGAGAAACACTACGAGTCCTATCACAGCCGTCTAACGCATGCAGCCTCGGTTCGCGAACCATCAGATAATGATGACGGTAGAACCAACCGTCAGGCACAACGCGCCTTTTTAGGGGCGCATTAATTGGTCTCTCAAGTTGCCACGCATGTATATCGGTTTTGTTGGCTAAAAACTGGGCCCGAGGTTCCTTGATTCGTCCTCGGTCGTCGTGCACGAATCAAGGAGGGCTAATGTACGATGCATCCCCCTTGGGGCCATCTAGGCAGCCGGCCCAAACTGTGCAAATGGGCCCATGCTTGCTAACTCTCTCATCAAAAGCTGGGCTCAAGGGCCGCTAGGCTAGCCGTGCACAAATCAAGGGGGTAAGGTACGGTCCTGCGAGGCCCAAAGTACATTCAAGCCCAAAGTTCGATGCAACAAGACTATCCATAGCCTCAGTCTAGGCCCACACAAACGGCAGGCTCATGTGTTTTTACTTGATCCTTACTCAGGGATCTTTGCCGAGCAGTCAAACTGGCATAGTGTCCGAGCATAGTGTCATTTACATGCTCGGAAGCACAGAAGCACCGCCGTCGGGCATGCTTTTTGGAGTGGGAATCAAGTTCCAAGGCCATTTTCACTATATCCCACTCCCACCTAACCTCCCACTTATGATTGACAACATTGGACCTCACATTACACTAACCATGGAGGTAATCATAACCTCTCCACTCATTTAAGGGTATAAATACAAAATTTGGAGGAGAAAAAGAGGATGGAAGGTTGAGAGAGGGGGTTAAGGAGAGAAAGTGACTTAGGCTGTAAGAGAGAGAGAAAAGTGACCTCATTGGGTCTCAGTGTTGAGAACAACCCAGGGTAGGAAATCCTTACCCATTATAAAAATAAGTTGTGAGCCCAAGGGAGGTTAGGCCCAATAGCCTCGCTTTAGGTGTGCACAGTTTTCATTCTAAAAACTCAAAATTGTCAACTTTTTGTGGGACCCACAGACTGACTAGGTGCAATGAGCACAAAATGGCTATCCAGGTCATTAATGGAACCCCTTCTTCTCTCTCATATCTTATTGCATTTTTAGCTTAAACATGAAGCACAATACCCACATAAAAATTGCAGAGCAACAACTTAAACATACAAACATAAACCCATAGATACCCAACTCGAAACCACGTCTATGTCGTTGGTAGTTATTGGAGTTGGCAAGGAAAAGACAAGACACAGACAATGGGCCCACCATATGAATATATTTACAAAAATGCCACCATTACTCTGTTTCTATAACTCAAAAACACTTTCCTTTTTTTTTTTTTTCATTTTCACTTACCCATAACTCATTTTGGTGAGTTTTGAGTTATGGAAACAAAAATTGAAAACAAATCAAAACAAGTGTAGCATGTGTGGGACTCACAAATATGAGTAATTAGTGATGAGTGATGGAAAACACAAAATCCAAACACCCCCTAAGCCTTCGTAAGAGACAAAAAAAAAGGGGCTGTTTTTGGGGGGGGGGGGGGGGGATCATTGGCTTATTATTTTCATTTCATTATTAAATATGCATCACGCACACCTCTAATTGGATTTTAAATATGCAATGTCCTGGACAAGTGTCTCTGTATTTTTTTTTTTTTTTAAAAAAAATTAAAGGAAGGACATGGGCTCTTCGCACAGCATTATCAATTTGCCCTTTACATCCAATATTTTTTTAGTCTCCAATTGCCCAACAGTCACACTATTCGGCACTATTGGACCGGAGTTCACTAAAGGATTGTGGGTATTTCTTGGGCTTGAAAAGGATTGATGGTCTCCCTCCTTTCTAAAGAAGCTAATTGTTAGTATAAGAGCATTCACATCAACTCATTTAAAGTCTTCTAAAATACATATACAGTGCAAAATTTACACATTTTGAGTAAAAAAACACCCACATCAGTGGGTGTAAAAATATGTAAAGCTGGCCATATTTTTCTATGTGCTACAATACCCGTGTAAATATACACGGGTACTGTAGCACATGTAAACATTAAAATAATAATATCACAGTCCACACGGTACAGTATAAAAAACTTATTTTTCTTTTACGCTCTTTTTTTTTTCTCTCTCCTCTCACTGAGCACACCACGCAGGTCTCAGCTTCTCTCCCTGTTTCATTCCTTTCTTCCTCTCATCTTATTTCTTTGTCTACCTCTACTCAACTTTTGCTCATTTTCTATTGACAGACTCATCTTCTCTATTTGATCGGTTTTGGGGTTTTGCAGGGTGGATCAATTGACAGACTCATCTTCTCCATTGACAGACTTTGGGGCTAATTTCTCTAAAAAGGTATGGGTTTTTCTCATTGAGATTTTAGGGTTTTTTTGCTTTTTGGTTTCAAGCAAGATTCTTGGGAGTTTCTCTAAACTTTTTTTTTAGGGTTTCTTGTTTCAAATTTTTTCTAGTTTGGGGTTTTTTTTTGGATTCTTCAGAGCACACCTGAATGTTTATTTTTGGAATTTATTAGTATTTCAGATTTTGTGTGTATTTATATTTGATTATTTTAGAGTTCAGGTAAGGATTAAATTTTGTCTTTTGATAGGGATTAGTATTCCTGTGTGTAGGGAGTGTTTAAAGAATTTGAATTGATTGAACATTGCTATATATATTAGTTTCTCCCCTGTTTTGGGACTGATTAGTTTCTCGCGTAGTTTATACGATGACTGATTGTACAGAGTAGTATATACTTTGTGTCTTATGAACTTAACTATTGTTTGGTACTTCTTTTGTTTTATGTACACATTTATTTGCTGTTTGGGTGTTCGAGTTCCATAATTAGTGACTTCCAATGGGTATTGGATTGTTTTTGTAACCTACTCTGAGTAAGAATATCATGGAGAGAATTGCGGACATATCCCTTTGTTTTTGCAACCTACTCCATTTGCAACCTGCCGTGAGCCCTTCTTTTTTTTTTTTTTTTATAAGTAACTAGCAGCCTATATCCCTTTATTGAATTGTTTCATGTAATTTTGTAATGGGTCAATTGCCTAACTGATTTATGAGTCCTTTAGTTGGGACCCAAATAATTAGTTCTTAAAGTTCATATTGTGGTCCTTGACTTGACATAGATGATTTTTTGTAGTATTTACTTGTGCAAGGGAACAGTTGCAATGTTGTAAATTTTGTATTGTGCACGGACAATAGCACTTGATTATTGAATTTAATTTGTGATTATGTTCTTGTCATTCTATTTTGGGTGAAGCAATGTCTCTGTTGTGCAGTGGCTGTACTTGCTGATTTTTCTGCATAATTACTGATTTTTTTGCATAATTACAAGTGGCTGTACTTGCTGATTTTTTTGCATAATTATTTGTTTATGCAGAAACTGTTTTGTTTTTCTGCATAATGTTATGGTGTCACTTGTTGCAGCTGCATACCTGCATTTGCTGCTGCTGCTGCTGCTTGTTTAGCTCTAGGCATAATGATATTTTTTTGCAGAAACTGTTTTATTTTTCTGCATAATGATTTGTTTTATTTTTCTGCAGAAACTGTTTTATTTTTCTGCATAATGATCTGTTTTATTTTTCTGCAGAAACTGTTTTATTTTTTGCATAATGATATTTTTCTGCATAATGATATTTTTCTGCATAATGATATTTTTCTGCAGAAACTGTTTTATTTTTTTGCATAATGATATTTTTCTGCATAATGATGGTTATACACTTATACTGACCTATAAGGTTGACCCTCTGATTCTACTTCTGGCAGTTCATTCTCTGCAGCTTTGGTCATATTATTAACCCATTGTTCAGCCTGCATAATAGTAGATTGTATTTGTCATGCGTAAAAAAGTCATCTTGTACATAGGTTGGAGAATTGACAATAATAGCAAAGTGGAGAATGTATTGTACTTAGGACCTGTCCTGTGTACATAATTACCGGCCCTATTGTATCCATACTTTTGTGTTTATTCTATGGACATGAAAGATAACCCAAATACTCCATCTGACCATTGGCTCTCTAGATAAGAAAAATATGCAGTATATTAGCCCACATAAACCTAATGACTTTATTGACACCCAATGCATGCTGAACTCTAAATATAAGATATAACGATACTAATTACTTTGATTGTACTTTGTGTTAGTGTCTCTCATGCATTTTATAGCCTCTGGTTACCCATTGGGAGAAAGCAGAAGTTATAAATAAATAAATAAAATGAAGACCTGATAAGAAACCACCTGATCAAGCAGAAAGCATAGAAGAGTTCTACAAGCCCAACATTTTAGGACTTCAAAAATGTAGTAATTACTACTCTGGCACAAAATTCCCACCAAATCAGTTTGAAGTAACCTCCTCCAACTCATTATATGACAAATAAATAGACTCCAAGAATAGCACAATTGGCTGGAGACCTCACCTCATGAACGACGTTCGTCGAAGCCACTATTTTAATAATCCACCCACCGGTGGGTCACTCTTTGGCGGTACGGTGGGCGGTGAGACCAATCCGGCGACGTTCATCGGAGCCACTATTTTGGTGGTTCGGCCATCGAACCTCCACCACAAGCAACTCCATTGGCCGAGCCACCGGTGTTGGTAGTTTACTTAAAATATAAGTTTAAATTAAAAAAATTATGATCATTAGAGAAATAATAAAAAAAATGGAGTATAATGAATATTTTATTGAAATATCCTGTAAAGTAAATGAACTGATGTGGGTATTTTGTAAAAGTGAATGTGTAAAATAGAAAAAGTAGGTTTTTAGTGTAAAAATGGATGTGTAAAATACAAATACTGATGTGAATGCTCTAAGCATTGTTGTGTACAATGCATACAAATTATTTCTGAATTGAAAACTTGAATTCAGTATAAAAAGTTTGAAACTGAAATTGCTACTTAATCAGTATAAAAAGTTTGAAACTGAAATTGCTACTTAAAGATACGATTTCAATTCAAAAATTAAATTGTATATACTTTGTGTGTAGCAGGGCAGTGTGTAAAATACACTGTTCGTCTAAATATACATAGAATAGACAGTTGACTCTGTTTCTGGGATCACATCTCACATGTTCCAAGCCTAAAGAATTCATAAATTAATTGCTTTCCTTTTAATTTAAAATTATATACACAATTTTCTTACAACATTTTTATAAATTGTTAATATGACAAATTCTTATTGCTTCTTATTTAGGCCCACTATTGACCTAATTTTTTTACATACCAATAACTACTAACTGCATCAATAGTTTGTAAAAAAAATTGTTAAAAAGTTTATAACTCTATCATTTCCCTTTTTTTTATAATAGGTTAAATAGTATTTTAACCAATGACATCCATTCAATGATGATTATTTTTTATTATCATCAAACTAAACATTAATTGGTTTTGGTATAAGTGGGGATTGAAATCCAAATTTCTTAACCTATAACAAAAGACTTTTTGGTTGAGCTAACTATAACCCATTAGCAAATTAATTGCTAATTGCCTAATTTGATTCCCACAAAAAATTTTTTTTTCTAGTTTTATATTACATTGGTTGATTTTTATCAAAGGGATAGTTGCCACTTTATAGTAAGAGAAATATATAGAGTAATAATAAAATGAAGATAGAGGATGAGCAAAGACCGGTGACCATCTTTTTATGAAAAATCTTATGTTTTACAAAGCTTATAGAGTGATTTATTTTTTTATTTTTTTATCATGAGATGATACTTTGATCTTCTTATTTTTATTTTTTTAAAATTTTTTAATGCAAAAGGATCCACCAATATTATCGCATACTTATCTCATCCTTCCAATTAGTTAATAGAATTTAGATATTCTTCATCATCTAGTGGAGGCAAAAAGATAAAATTTTGACTGTTATGTAGGGCTTCTATGTCCTTTCAACAAAGATAAATCATATGACATATGAAGAATTTTTATTGTATTTCGTTTGTATACATGAAAGCGAAATTTGGGTGATTTAATATTTCTCTTATCATTTTCAGTGGCTTAAACTCAAAACTCCTACAAACTTGAGAACTACCAATTGAAATGTCTAAATCTATGAGGCTTGGGATTTGTTTAAAGACAACCTTCGCCCCACAACTGAGTATGGTATTTATATGAAGAACCTAGAGGTAAGTGAAGTTCAAAGGAAGAGAGAGGATGAGCAAAGTTATGCATGTCATGAGGGCCGTGCAGAATGTGACAAACTCATGCTTTCCTCCCCCTCCTTCCAAACCTTACCACCTATGAGTTTGAATTGTAATTGGTTGAGTCTTGTTGCAAGCTTGGGTTACTGATTGAGTCCTCTAAACTATGGATTTTGCTAATAAACTTAAGTAACTTGTGCAGCGGCAAACTTGGTGGCTATTAGATCCATTTTACGGTAGCCATTCTTGCCTTGTTTCGAACATTGGTGCCTAATTTTTATTATTGTGTAGGAATTCGCCTTTAACTTTCTCATGGGCCGCTTTGATTTGGGCTTGCCAATCTTGATATATCCTGATAATAAAAAAATGGGATCGGAGTAGGAATTAACCATTCTATCTTCGAATAATTTTTATTCTTCTATTGTTGCTATATATAAGGTGAATTTAGTTTCCTTACTAAATAAGAGAATAATACTTTAATCATGGTAAGGAAATGCCACAATTTTAACGAGACATGACCACAAAATGCAGTGGTATAAGTTTTTTAGTTTTATTTTTGAGAAATGCAGCGGCATAAGTTTACAATAGTAGCTCTTGAATTTTTTATTTTATTTTTTTTCCTTCAATAGTATAAAGCCTATGAATTGAACCTGGACTCAACAAGTTGAGAGAGCCATGAGCTAAAAGCCCGTGGCTCATGATGTTTACAACACAGGTAATATTTGTAACACACAACTTTACACGCACCTCATTTTTTAATTAAAATTGTGGCTTGAAGTCATGATTTTTAAGTTTAAAATTCTAATTTGAAGTCACGATTTCTATTCAAAAATAAGTTGTGTGTAAAATTATATGCAATATTTGTGTGTAATAAACACAACCTTTAGGGCACAATAGACTGGATTAAGGTCTTTTTTTCATAGCTCATTAAAAATAAAGTCCTTTATCGTCAGTTCCTAAAGGAAGGGTATGTTTCATGTTTAGTCCCTAAAAAAAGGTCCTTCATGGTTAGTCCCTTAAAAAAGTCCTTCATGGTTAGTCCTTACTGCAATATTATGCTAAAGAGAAAATTCTACACTAGAGCTTCAAACTATAGTTTAAATTAGTAGTAAATTTTTGCTCCACACAAATCAACCTTTCCTTTTGAGAATCAAGCTTATATTTAACTCCAATACCATAAAAAAGTAGTAGTGGCACAGAAAATTTAAGGCAAATTAACCAAAACGACCATTGTAACATATTCCACACTTGACGGAAGCGGATATGCAAAACCCGTGGCTGTTTTACTTACAATAATATAGCTAAACCTAAACCCAACAATACATTCCGGCTTCTTGTTCCTTTTTATTAATATTATAATTTAACAGCCACAAATGCTTCTTTTGAGCCTTTGTCCATTTTTGCTCATTTGCAGCTGTGTGGGTCGCAGGTGCAGCTTGATTCACACTTGCAGCTAGCCGTTCTCTCTGCCCCAAAACTTATCTCAGACCCCTCTAAATGGCTGCAATGACAGTGAAAAAACTTAATTAATTGTCCAAACCAATCTGAAAAATCATTTTCTACTGAGACTTAGCCACAAGGTTTATCGATATTTCCTTAGCATTTTCCCTTGAAAGATTGGAGCTAGTAATGACCTCACGTGTCCACTTCTTCATTTTCTTTTGTACTCTTGATTTTTACTAGAATTTGAAGAGAAAGAAACTGAGACAGACCTAAGTTACGATAAAAATGACCCGTTATTTGTCTAATAGTAGTTAATTAACTAATCAAGAAATCCAGCCAAATGGTGAATAATGAATCCTCAAAATCCAAGTCACAAGCACCTTAGAATGATAGAATCTCTTAGATATATTTTAAGATATTGGCTGAATAAATTATTGATCGTTTATAAAACTTGAAAGGTCTGCCTAGTAACCTAGACCTCTTTATCTTCAATATACATAGTATAATTAGGTGCTATATTTCATTGTGACATTTTATTAACTAACTAAGGAGTCCTTTTCATACGTATTTTCGATAATAATTTACCTGTACAAGAAATTAAAATATAATTTCCCCATAGAGGCGAATTGAAAAGATTCAATTGCACACCTGAATCTGAATAATGCTTCACTAATTAGAGGAAGTCATAGACGCAATTGGCCTACGATTCTCCCACGTGTACGGTGGATAGCCACCCTCTATGCCCTTACCCGCACTATAAAAGGAAGCTGAGGTCTTACTTCAAAACTCGTCCAAGAGTGAGTGAATTCAATCCCCGGTAAAATATTTTCCAATCCTTCTTTACAGTAGTCTGAAGAAAATGTCTTCCACTGGAGGAAACTGTGGTTGTGGCTCCAGCTGTAACTGCGGCAGTGGCTGCAACTGTCATATACTCTACTTTCCTAACCTTTGCAATCAATGTAAAATTTGTTTTCCTTGGAAATGAACTTCTCATTATGGCACAATATATATGTTATTGATTTACTATTTGTTCTAACGTTTGATAGTGTTAGGGTTAGGCTAGCTTCATTTTTCCTCTCTTTCTTTTCATTGTCAAATTCTTAGTTCTTGTTTCTTGGACTAAATTTTTTTTGGTCATGTTCTTGCAGCAACAGCATGTACCCTGGTCTCTCAGAGAAGACCAGCACTGAGACCATCATCACTGGGGTTGCACCTGCAAAGATGGACGCGTATTTTATATTTACATGATGAGTGATACTAGACATATTATAACTTTTATTACATTAACGTTGTCAACTGATTTGCTGTCATTGACATGTTTTTGTTTTGTGATAAAATTGATAATAATTTTAGTATTCTCTGTACCAAATATGTGTATCGCATGGTGTATGTATATAATGAAATGGGATTAATGGCATATGGAAATGAATTAAATTTTTCACTGTCATTGCAGCCAATCTGAGGGGTCTGAGATGAGCTTTGGAGAAGAGAATGGCGGCTGCAAGTGTGGATCAAATTGTACCTGCGACCCATGCAGCTGCAAATCAGCAAAGATGGACAAAGGCTCAAAAGAAGCATCTGTGGCTGTTAAATTATAGTACTAATAAAAATGAGGAAGAAGCCGGAATGTATTGTTGGATTTAGCTGTATATATTATTGTAAATAAAACAGCCACCGCTTTTGCATATCCGTTTCGTTTCCTTCAAATTGTGGACTGTTACAATGGCCACTGTGGTTTGTCTTTAATTTTCTTTGACACTTCTATACTTTTTTATGGTTATTGGAGTTAAATATAAGATAGATTCTCAAAAGGAAAGTTGATTTGTGTATAACTAGCGAAACTTTACTACTAATTTTGATTATGGTTTTTAAGTTTTAGTGTAGAATTTTCTCTTTAACAAAATATTGTAGTTTCGTAATACTATGAAACACACCCTTCCTTTAGGGACTAACCATGCATGAAGAAGGACATTTTTAGTTTTAATCCACTCTATTGTGCCCTATTAACATCAAGAGCTGCAGGATTTTAGCTCAACGTATGCCTCTATCTTTTCCAACTTGTCGAAGAAACAAAAGAAGAAAAAATGAAAGAAAAATATAAGAGCTATTATTGATACTAATATATGCCGCTACATTTTTGTCTATATCTAAAATCGATTAGTTTCTTCGTTTAATGATAAAAAGTTATCATTAAAAGCGAACGTCATCGGTTGAAACTCTAAAAAAAAAAAAAAAAACTTATACCACTGCATTTTGTGGTTATGTCTCGTTTGACTCAAAGCCATTTTAGGGTTTAAACTTTAAAGCATCCTGTAATTAGCATATAGTTAATTCATATAAGAAAAATTCAACTTAAAAAAGAACCAAGCGAATTTCCATATGAATTTTTAGCAAGAGTTTTAAAAATATTGAATTTTCTTTCAAATGCTATTAGTTTCAACTCAATTGGATGTCTAAGTTGAAAGTTATGATCAAAATACTTAGACGCAAGTAGAAAAATCATGATTCTGAAATTTGATCAAATTAATTTTATTTGATTTTTTTTCCTCTCCATTTGCCTTCTTTCGTTGATTGATTAGGTTTACCCACATTTTGTAGGTCTTTGAGTTTTATTTGGGTTCCGCCTAATTGAGTTAGAGTTCATCCTTATGTCTTAAATAAAGCCATTGTAAAAACTACATTTTAAATCTTATAATTTATGAGTGGTAACAAATTAATTCTATAATTTAAAAAGTAACAAATTAAACCCTAAGGTTTCAAAAATAATAAATTAAACTTAAACTTATTTAAGTGAAATGACATTGTATTTGAATTTTAATAAGGATTAAGGTTTTAAATTGCTAAATTAATTTTTATGTCCCTAGACTTAATATTAGTATTATTATTTATATATTGTAAGTGAGGGAAGGTTAGATCATCGGCTTACTAATTTCATTTTAAATGATTTCTCACATGGGCTCTCCGCCCAGCTCGCCCAACAATCACACCATTCGGCACTATTGGACCTGAGTTCGCTAAAGGATTGTGGGTATTTCTTGGGCCTGAAAGGATTGTTAGTTTCCCCCTTTTTCTTTTTCTTTTTTTTTTCTTTTTTTTTTTTCTTTTAAGAAAATGTTTCCTTTCATTCTTTTTATTCATTGAGTAATGTTACATACACAAACTAGTTTACACTATTTTTACAAACTTTTGATGTGGCTTAGCGTTTACTAAATAATTATTGGTAAATAAAAATGTCATAGTAATGATGGCCCTGATTAGAACTAGTAAAAATTTATCACATCAATAGTTTGTAAAAATATTATAAAATAGTTTGTGTATGTATCATTACTCTTATTTATTTATTTATTTTTATTTTTAGAATTGTTTCCCTTCCTTCTAAATATACATAGAATTAGTATCTAACTCGTGCTATGTACGGGAACCTATCTATTTGTGAGGTAGATTAAAATAATGTGATATTAATGATGAACCAAATTAGAACTAATAAAAATTTGTCACATCAATAGTTTGTAAAAATATTATAAAATAGTTTGTGCATGTATCATTACTCTTATTTATTTATTTATTTTTATTTTTAGAATGTTTTTCCTTCCTTCTAAATATACATAGAATTAGTATCTAACCCGTGCTATGCACAGGAACCTATCTATTTGTGAGGTAGACTAAAATAATTTTATAAAAAATTTAATAAACTACACTATTGCATGATTTGCTCTTATATGACTTCAATTTGTATTACAATTTAATGAAAAAGTTATTACTTGAACGTGCAATGATTTACAAAAAATTGTCAAACAGTTTAAGATATTGAAAAAAAAAAAAACTTAAAAATTCATATATTAAAACTTTTGAGAGACCAAAAATATTAAACAATTAGATGATTCATTGCAAAGAAATTATCGAAACAAAACAAAATATATATGACTAAACAATAGGAAATATAAGAGAAAGATGAGTTACATTCGAAAGAATAATTTCAATTATTGCAAGCTTTTTATCTTGTAAAAAATGGCTAAAGAAAGTTTGGTGGTTCATGCCTCTACTTGATTTAAAAAGTATATATATATATATATTGGGGTTTGCTTTACTTTTATAGTATTCACAATTAACCTCGCAAATTTGGATATAAATTATCAATATTTGAGTTTGAGTTTAAGTTGGACTTGTTAGAGAGATAGAGTTTTACTCCTTATTAAGTTTGGACTAAATAAAATAATTTTATTTAAATATTGTGCTAACATGAAAAATTGTAAGAGTTTCAAAAGTTTCGGTTTTATATATATATAGATGATTAGAATAGACGGTTGACTTATTATATATAAAAAATAAATAAATAAAAAAAGTATGACTTCTTATAATAAAAAAAAAAAGGTAGTTGACTTTTGACTTTTAAAAAAAATAAAAAAAAAGAATAGGTTGTTGACTCCGCTTCTCGACTTGAATCATGTACATCTCACATTTTCGGAGCATAAAGAATTCATAAATTAATAGAGTTTCAACTGTTTGTTAAGTTTGGACTAAACAAAAATAATTTTATTTAAATATTGTACTGACATGAAAAATTGTAAGAGTTTCAGAGGTTTCGGTTATATATATATATAGATTATTAGAATAGACGGTTGACTTCTTATAAAAAAAAGCAGTTGACTTTTAAATTTTTTTAAAAAATCAAAAAGAATGGGCCGTTGACTTCGCTTCTGGACTGGAATCATGTACATCTCACATTTTTGGAGCATAAAGAATTCATAAATTAATAGTTTTCCATTTTTTTTAATTCATTTCTTTTAATGAAAAATGTTAAAGTCATGAACTATTTTTTAATTTTTTTACAAGCTACTAATGTAGTAAGTGGTTATTAATAAATAAAAGGTGATGTTGGTCCAAATAAGAACCCATAAGAACATTAATAGTTTGAAAAAATGTTGTAAAATAGTTTGTGCATGGAAGTTGTAGAATTATATATATATATATATATATTTAATAGTAATATTATAGACAAATTTTTTATAGTATTTTTACAAACTGTTGATATGACAAATTTTTATAGTTCTCATTTGGGCTCATTACTGGCATAATTTTTTTACTTACCAATAACTACTCATTACATCAACAATTTTGTAAGAAAAGTTATAGCTCTAACATTTTCCTTTTTTTTTTTAATCATTGGGCCAAGATATCAATTATGAATAACTACTCACTACATCAACAATTTTGTAAAAAAAGTTATAGCTCTAACATTTTCCTTTTCTTTTTCTTTTAATCATTGGGCCAAGATATCAATTAATTTTTGATATATGCGAAATTCAAAATCCAAATTTTTTATTCGACAACAAAAGACTTTTTAGTTGAGTTAACGGTAGCTCATTAGTAAATTAATTGGTAATTGCCTAGTTCCCATATATATATATATATATATATTATATTTTTTTTTTTTGTTTATAGTACATTGGTTGATTTTTATCAAAGGGATAGTTTCGACTCTATAGTAACTACAGAAGAGAAAGATAAAAAGAAAATTTTAAAAAGAAAGAAAGAAAAACAAGATAAAGGATGAGTAACGACTAGTGACCATCTTTTTATGCAGTAGCTTATGTTTTACAAAGCTTATAAATTATAAAGTGATTTTTTTTTCAATGAGTTGATACTGTGTGTGTGTGTGTGTGTGTGTGTGTGAGAGGGTCCTTCAAACTTATCACATCACTACAAAAAATTGGGCCTATAGTGGTGTTTTAAAACAATGGGTCTATAGTAGCGTTTTCAGAGCCTATAGCAGCGTTTTTACAAACGCCACTATAGATCCTAGTCTTAAAGACCCTATAACAGTGTTTAACAAACGCCACTATAGGACCTTGTAACGGTAGGACCTATAGTGGCATTTGACAAACGCCACTGTAGGCAATTTTTTTTTTTTTTAATAGTAAAAGCTGAAGGAGGAAAAAGACATATAGCAGCATAAAAAATTTAAACAAAAAAAATTATGAAACATAAATTTTTGAAGAAAAAAAGTCATTAAAAAAAAAAAAATTCAACTTAGAGGAGGTAAAATCAAACTGCATCCATTTGCCCACCCAATTAATTGGATTAAATGGACATTAACCCAATTAAACCTAATTAACTTTAATGTTTATTGAGTTTTAACTAGGTATCCAATTAGATCTAGTTATGATCCAACTATAATAATTACAAATCAACCACCTCTAAAGTACCCCAAAACCGCTGAAATTTACCAAATTACCCCCAAAATATAAAAATTAACCAAAATACCCCGCTAAAACGTAAACAATTACCAAAATAACTCCTAAACCTAAAAAATGACCAAAATATCTCCAAAACCGAATACCACCTAAACCTAAAAATGAATGAAATACCCTCAAAATCTAAAATGAGCAAACTAACTCCGAAACCTAAAAATTGACCAAAAAACCCCCTAAACCTAAAAAATGCCCAAAACACCCACTGAATCTAAAAATTACCAAAATACCCTCCTAAACCTAAAGATGGGCAATAAATGGGTAAATGAGTTTTATGTACCCAACCCAATGCCCACCCTAAACCATCCATTTGACACCCTTACAATATATGTAGCTCTTTTTTATCCAACTTTTAAAAAAAAAAAAAAATCTACAAAATATGAATTTAATACATTAAAAAAATTTTAATATCCCTGAACCTATAGCATGGAAATATAGCTCATATTGAAGTATACTATGCAGCCACCTTGGAGATACAGGACGAAGCAACGTACAAATTGAGACTTTAATTCATGAAGGGATTGGCTTAGGGTGGAGGCAGCGAATGTATAGAGAGTTATGAGGAAAGCAACAACCTTTATTCTTAGAACTATAATTCATGGTGAAGTGATTGGCATGTAAGAAAGAGAAGTCTCGTGAAGAAAGGTAATTCAATTATGAATCGTGAAAACTGGTCCAAGAAAGTACATCTTTGTGGTAATTAAAGTATGACATTTTTGTTTTTGTTTTTTAATACACTACTTCTTCTTTATATCCTTAGAACTAAGAGCCCTTAAAAATCTGAGAATGGTTCAATCTAGAAATTACCATGCTGTAGGTGTTTATTTTTCTTAAGCACTAGTATTATGCCCATGAGATGTATGACTTAATCAAGTGTTGAATGTTTTCTACACTTTTATTATATAACTAGTATTATGCACATGTAATGCACGGCTTAGTAAAAAATTATATATAAATTTAATATATATATATATATATTGATAATATAATCAAATTTAATAACAAATAAATGGTAAATATATTTTTTAAAATTAAGTACATAGAAAAAGTATATTATGTAAGTTTTTTTTTTTTTTGGCAAAAAAAAGATATTATAATATTTTTTAAAAATTATGTCAAGTTTAAAATTTCTTTAAGATCTTAGTACTAAAATTGTAATTTGATTTTGTGTGTGTGTGTGGCACTTAAAAATCTTCCCATTCTAATCATATATAAATTTCTTGCATATATAGCCAAAAACAAATTCCATAAATTACAAAAATAAAAAAAATTCCATAAATCCTACAAAATGTAAGTATTTAGACTGTAATATAAATTTAAAACTTTACCTATAAATTACCGATCATAATCACTTTAATGTTTCCATAAGTAAGGAAATAATCTGCATAATTAATTAAGAACACTAAATCAAAAAATAGTATCTATAATTAAGATAAATTGCATAATGTTGCTAGTTTATTTAATAATTAAGATAATTAATTAAGAACACTATTTATTTATTTTATATCATAGAAACATGTACAGTGTTGCTGTTTTTTTTTTTTTTTAAATTAGGATTTCCTTTTTCAAACTTTAACGTGTATTATGTTGCTAGTTTTTTTTTTTAATTAAGATATTTTCTAATAAAATAGAATTTAGGTTGTAATCAAATTATAGGCTAATGGTACACTCCCCACTTCAGCTCATGCTTATAAGTGGGAAAGTGGGGGGGTTTCTTAGCGATGTGGGACGTGTGGGGCTCTGAGCTAACACCGATTACAAGTGCAAACACTTGCTCAGACAGAGGCAAAAATGGTTCTCCGCCACAAAACAAAAGAGCCCTTTTATTGTAGAGACCATTTTTGCCGAGAGGACCAATAGCTTGCTTGTAATCCTTGGCTCAGAGTCCCACATCGCTAAGAAACCCCCCCACTTTCCCACTTATAAGCATGAGCTGAAGTGGGGAGTGTACCATTACACTCCCCACTTCAGCTCATGCTTATAAGTGGGAAAGTGGGGGGTTTCTTAGCGATGTGGGACTCTGAGCCAAGGATTACAAGCAAGCTATTGGTCCTCTCGGCAAAAATGGTCTCTACATTTATCAACTTTGAAATTAGAAATTACAGTAGAATCTAAAATCATATATTCATGTATTATGTTGCTGGTTTTTTTTTTTTTTTAAATTATGATTTTCATTACCTTATAAATTATAGGAGAGTAAAAATTATATCTATTTTTAAGAAAACATTTAAAAAAAATATGCAAATGACATTTTTTTTTTTAGAAACAAACACACACAAGGAAGAGGGAAATGCCCTATTACACAAAGGCACACCACAACTCCACTTAAAAAATTATACAATTTAGTGAAGTCGCATAACCAGTGCTTCTAAACTCAATTTTTATTATATTAGTATATGATATGATATGATATATATATATATATATATATATATATATCTATAACCAAAAAAAAAAAATTAAAGAAGGACCTATGGCCCAACCCAAAAAGAATAAAAATTTGAGGGTCCTTTTTATTTCTTTTTTGGGGGGGGGTGGTTTTTGTTTTTATATATAATGATCTATTAAATAAATAAATAAATAAACCCGATAGCAACCCAAAAAATGAAAAACCCTAGCCACTATCATCTGAACTCTCTTTACTCAAACAATTAAACAAAAAAAAAAAAAAAAACTCTTCCCTCTTTCTCATTCTCTCTCTCTCTTGCTCTCTCACTCTCTCACAGCCGCCGTCGTCAAGGCCTCCTGCCACTGCTAGCCTCCATATTGTCCTCCACACCAAACACACACCTACAAGGTATGATCGATTTGATTTGATTGCATTTTTTTTTGTATTTGTTTGTGGGTTTTTGGTTTGGTTTGATAGAACATCTTTGGTGATGGGAAAAGAACTAGGGCATTTGGTAAGTGAAAAGCCATAGCTTGAGAGGTTTGAGATTTGTGGGTAAGGTACACAATAAGAAGAAGAAACTAAATTAAAGAAGCCATAGAAGGAAACATGTAACTTTGTGTGTGTGTGTGTGTGTGTGTGTGTGTATGTGTGTGTGTGTGTGAGAGAGAGAGAGAGAGAGAGAGAGGCTGGGGTGTGTTTCTGAAGAGGAAAAAAATAAATGGTAGTTAAAGGGTGTTGCGGTGGGATTTTGGCTATGATTGGAAGGATAAGGTCTTTGGGGCTTTCCAAGTCTTGCTGACTAGATATTTTGGATAGTGTTTATCACTTTATCTTATTTGTTGAGAAGGATCACTTTATCTTCTTCATTCTGTCCTTTTCTTTTGACCTGAAACGTTTATCTTCTTTAGGTGGGTACAACCTAGGAAGCACGGGTGCGTTTTAGGACTCGGGTGCAGGTACGGGACTTGGCAATTTTTGAAAAAGATGGGTGCGGGTGCGGGTTCGACGGGACTTGGCGATTAAAAAATTATTAAAAGTATTTTATTTATATTTTTAATATATTACTAAGCATACTTTTTCACATTATATAAACATATACCAAATTTAAGAGTAATAGTAGTACAAAGCAATTCAAAGCAGTCAAACATTGTCGCCAATCTACAATTAAAATTACAACCTGCAACTACAAAACCCTTTAACTCCCACAAGAACCAAAAAACAAGCACACAAACACAATAAACACAGCAAACACAGCATAGAGAAAAGAGAGTGTTTGGACGAAATCGGTTTTTAACAAGCACACAAACACAGCAAACACAACACAGAGAAGAGAGAAATCGTAGAAAACAGAGACTAAAGGGAAGCAAAGAGAAGAGAGAGCATAGCACACCTAAAGCCAAGCACACCGCAGAGAAAGAGAGGTCGGAGGTAGAGAGCGCAGAGAAGAGAGATGAGGGACAGAGTGAGAGAGAGTCTTTTGGATGAAGTGAGAGTCTGAGGGATTTAGGTTAGGTTTAAACTGTGCGTTTCGCACCTTTTTTTTTTTTTTTGAATTTCGGCTTGACTCAGTCGTTTCGGCTTGAACCGGCCATTTCGGGTTTCGGCCGATACGGCCCGAGTCGACCCGATTCGCACTGCGTTGGCACGAGTTGGGGAGGCCACGTGGCAGGACGCGGCTCGACGCGGCACGGACTCACGGTCAGCGGCATCCCTGTCGTGTCTCCGCATCCCATCGAGTCCGACTCGGGCGTGGCTCGTCCGGAGCCGCGTCGGTGCTTTCTAGGGTACAACACATGACTCACCTTTTCTCTTTTTTTTTTTTTTTTTTTTTTTTAATCTTGAAAGGATAAGGTTCTCTCTTGGTACCACTAGGAAATAAAAATCTGATTTTTTGTGGACGTTGGCTAAGTAGTAACTTTGATAACATATAAAAATGTTCATACAAATGGTTCCTTATAACTTAGACAGCATTTCATTGTATTAAATAAGAAATTAATAGTCAAAATCAGATAAAAAATTTAAAAATAAAAGTAATTCTAGAAATACGAATGTTTATTATTAATTTTATTAAAATCGGTAAATGGGTTACAACTAGTTTGCAGGTAGTTTTTCTGGTACTTATTCATTGATTATATATATATATATATATATTTGGAAAAGGCACCATGGCTAGTTGAGAAAACTTTGAAACTAATCAAACGCTTTCTATATGTTGTTTCTTGCAATTGAATAATGGACAAAAAGACATCATAAGCTAGCTCCCATTCTGCATGGTTCTCCTCTCCCAAGTATCAATGTCAGAGCATCACGTTATGGTGTTGATGATTGATTGTAGCTAGCTAGAGATACCTTTGATTATATATTAAAATCCCATGATTATTATGTGATTTAGTCACCAAATTTATTGATAATTTACATCTTTCACGTATAGCCACATCATGAGGCCTAGAGCCAATCCAATAATTAAGTTGTTTGAATCAAATAATTAAAAAATTGGATCATGTGTAGGAGTTAGGATATAGGATAATCTCACTTTGGTCTTTGGATGTAAATTCATTGTACTCCCTATATATAAATACAACTATTGTATTTTTTTTATTGATAGTTGCTATATTTTTTGAGTGGTACTTGGGTGGGGGGGGGGGGGGGGGTTTAATGTTAATATTTTCCAATTGACTATCAAATTAGACTAAATTATTACAATTATAGAATAAACTTTATCTCATGCCAATTACTTTTCCAGCAACACGAAAGGACCTTTTTATAACATCAAGGGCTTGTAATTGGGTATAACCCTTTAGGTCATGGATTGTATAAAAATACGTGTTGTTTTAAATACTATATAGCATGCATTGTACAATGCATGCTATATAGTATTTAAAACAAGACGTTTTTATACAATGCATGGTATATAGTATTTAAAACAACACGTATTTTTATAAAAAATTCATACCTTCTGAGACGTGCGTGCATTTTTTAATTTTATAATTCCCTTGAGACTAAATTCATACCTTCTGAGACTAAATTCATACCTTCTGAGAATTATAATTCCCTTGAAACACAAGATCTTTTTTTTTTTTTTTTTTTTTTACTGAATTATAATTCTCTTATATCATTTTTTTTTTTTTTTTTTTACTGAAAAGTTTTTTCCCCTTTGTATTGAGAGGTGTGTTTTCATTAGGTGACTTGCGTCTTGTGTGGGTTGTTACGAGGTTGGTAAGCTATAGTGCAGAGTAAGTTCAGCTGGCTATTCTTATTTCCCAACTCTACAAGATCAATTATTGGTGAAATATCTGCTTTGTGGTGGGTTGTTAAATTGGTGCAAGCGGGTGGCTTGCGTGGTGATATAAGGCAGTTTTCGTTGTATATTGGGAGTGTTGAATGTGTTTTATGTATTCTGTATATTTGATGATTCATGTGTAGCATATTGTGACCCATTGAGTAACTTCTTATAATATTAACGTATTCAAATTCTGGAATAGATGTATACATTGAGTTGCTATTTTTGGTTATGGCTTTATGAAATGGAGAATCCAAAATATGTTGAATGAACATGTATAGAATTTACTAGATACTTCTGTACGTAGTTATTACGTAAATACAATCTTATTACTAATGATTAGCATATTACATTCTATAAGTCATCTACATATCTTATGTTCATGTTTAATGCTTTAGATGTTAGGAGATTAGGATCTAACCATTGGTTTATACTGCACTAATAAAGAGGTGTTGTAGAAGACTGTGTTAAGATATTGTTTAGCAATGGATAAGAGTTGGATGGACAAGAAGAGGGGTACTAGGGAATATGTTGAAGGTGTCAAAAGATTCGTGGAATTTGCGTCTCTTAAAGCACGCAATGGGAAGATCCCATGCCCTTGTGTCAAATGTGTGCATAGTCAACTCCATCTAGCAGAAGTTGTACCTGGTCACCTAAACAACTTTGGGATACTTTCCAATTATAGAACTTGGACGATGCATGGGGAATCACAGTCGACCACGACACCTGCTGAAGTTAGGAGTAGTCATGTGCATGAAAACTTGAATGAATACGGGAATTTTGGTGGAATGTTGCATAATTTGTTCTCCATGCATGATATGGCACCAGAATCAATGGATGAAGGTCCTAGCGTGCAACAATCGGCAGAAGGTCCTAGTGTACAACAACCAGCAGAAGGTCCTAACGATGATGCAAAAAAGTTTTACAAAATGATAGAAGATGTGGAGAAACCTTTATACAAAGGATGTACAAAATTTAGTATATTCTCAATTGTCGTCGTGTTGTACCTGTTGAAGTCTCTTTGTGGTTGGTCCAACAAATCATTTACTTTGTTGCTTCAAGTTGTGCAAGATTTACTTCCTTTGGATGCTACATTGCCAATAGATTGTTATGAGGCTAAGAAGATTATTAAAGATTTGGGTTTGGGTTATGAGAAGATTCATGCCTGTATTAATGACTGTATGTTGTTTTGGAAACAAGATGCTAACCTAGAGGCTTGCAAATTTTGTGGAGAGTCTAGGTGGAAAGAATAGAACACAACTTCTGGGGAACCAAATAATGCATCATCTAGTAAGGGGAAGAAGAAAGTTTCAAAGATGCTACGGTGGTTCCCTTTGAAACCAAGATTGCAACGGTTGTTTCTGTCACCCGATTTAGCGAGATATATGAAGTGGCATGCGACTGGGCGTACTGATGACGGGATAATGCGGCATCCCGCTGACTCAGAAGCATGGAAAATGTTTGACACTAAGTATATAGATTTTTCATCTAAGCCTCGTAATGTAAGACTTAGATTAGCATCGGATGGGTTCAACCCGTATGGCATTTTGAGTACCAGCCACAGTACATAGCCAGTTGTTTTGGTCTCCTACAATCTCCCTCCTTGGATGTGCATGAAAAGGTCATCTTTGATACTGTCACTAGTTGTTCCTGGTCCTTCCTCACCTAGTGTAGCCATAGATGTGTACTTACAACCTTTGATCGAGGAAGTCAGGGAGTTATGGGACGTTGGAGTAGAGGCGTATGATGCATCTTCTAAAAACAGGTTCCAATTACGTGCAGCATTGATGTGGACCATGAATGATTTTCCTGCATACTCAGATTTGTCTGTTTGGAGTACGAAGGGCATGTTTGCTTGTCCTTCTTGTGCCTCTGATACGGACTCTCGCTATTTAAAACATGGCCACAAATTCTGTTACATGGGACATCAATGTTGGTTGGATAGAGATCACCCATTTCGGAAAGAAGATACAAACTTTGATGGTACTCAAGATACAAGATTGGCTCCTGTGCCTCCATCGGGGTTAGATATACTTATAGATATAGAAAGTTTAGATGGACGTTGTCTTGGTAAGAAAGCTCAAGCTACATTCAAAAAAAGAAAGAGAGGGGAGGAAAATGTAGGTGCTTGGAATAAGCAAAGTATACTATTCACATTGCCTTATTGGAGGGATCACAAGGTGCGTCACAATCTTGATTTCATGCACATAGAGAAGAACGTGACAGACAATTTAATAGGCACATTGTTGAGTTTGAAGGGCAAGACAAAGAACAATCTTGAGGCACGCCTTGACTTATAGGCCATGGGTATACGGAGTGCTCTTCACCTAAAATCAAGTGTCGGCGATAAATATACTATGCCGCATGCATGTTTTAATATGACTGCAAGAGAGAAAGATGGGTTCTTGCAAGTTCTGAAGGATGTAAGAGTTCCCGATAGGTATGCTTCCAATATTTCACGACACATCAATCTCAAAAACCGCACGATTTTAGGGCTAAAGAGTCATGATAATCACATATTGATGCAGCAACTCCTCCTAATAGCATTACGCGGATCGTTGCCAGCTTCAGTAACTAGGCCCTTGATGAAGTTATCTTGTTTCTTTAGGGAAATTTGTTCGAAGATGTTGAAGGTTTCCGAGATTGAGAATCTTGAAAAGGACATTGCAGTGACGTTGTGTGAACTTGAAAAGATATTTCCTCCATCATTCTTCACAGTTATGGTACATTTGGTGATACATTTGGCCACTGAGGCCAACATGTGTGGGCCAGTTCATTATCGTTGGATGTATCCTATTGAGATGTTAGAAATATGTAAAATAGTATATGCTTAATGGTTTCATTCAAATTTAATGTTCAATTTTTAATATTATTATTCCAATTAGGTATCTCTCTCGACTTAAGTCCTATGTACGAAATAGAGCTACTCCAGAGGGATCTATTGCTGAAGGGTACTATGTGGAGGAGTGCTTAACATTTTGTGCACAGTACATGGAAGGAGTTGAAACTATATTCAATCAACCGACCAGGTTGATTGAGGGATCTACAGGGCCTGTGTTGAGCATGCAACTAATGAATATCAAATTAACCTAAGCTCATCAATACATTCTATTCAGTAGCAAAGAAATTACCAAGTTCATTGAGTAAGTAATAGAGAAGTATACCGATATCACTGCATGTCAATCTGATAACACTAGCTTATCATAAGACTAACATAATTTCCTTCACAGGATGCACAGAAAATTGGTGGAGGAAGAACTCCAAAATGCCCACCATCGTGTATCCGAGAATGTTATAAGTAAGCACCATATGGAGCAATTCTGTAGTTGGCTTAGACATCACATACGTTTCAAACATGCAACTTAATTATTCATAACACTATAATAATTAGTATCGTATTACTAATACTTAATGTGCTTGATTCTGTTAGATGGTGACAATGACTGATGCTGATAGGGCGAGACTAAGTGATACAATAGTAACACTATCTAGATGGCCATATGAGACAGTGAAGCGGATGAAGCATTATGTAATAAATGGATTGAAATTCAGATGTGTGGATAATGAGGCACATAGGAAAACCCAAAATAGTGGAGTTAGTGTTGTCACGGAAGGTGGCGTAACTTACTATGGTGTCTTAATTGATATTATTGAGTTAAATTACAGTGACCGTATAAGACACGTCTTATTCAAATGTAGATGGGTTGATGTTCATAGTATTAGGGGATATAAGGTTGATGAGTTTGGGTTTCCTATGGTAAATTTGACCCTCTTGATACATCGTGGGGATAAAATGACTGATGAACCATTTGTCTTGGCATCTGAAACTTCACAAGTATTTTATGTTGCAAACAAAAGGAAGAAAGATTGGTATGTTGTTGTTAAAACTAAAGCGAGAGATGTGTTTGATGCTGGTACTGGTTCACAACGTGATGATGATGATGATGATGATGCATATACATATTATGAGCACGTTCATTACAATATAAGTACAAACGATTATTTTGATGGAGCGAATGACAACCAAGGATGGGCTCGAGATGATATAAAGGGCATGACAATTGATGCCCCAGTCAATGGGGACTTAGCCGTTTCTGGATGGGACGACATAGATGGGAATGATGTTATTGACGACGAAGACAATTATGAGGACACTAATGATCCGTAAATATTATTTATTACTTGTATGTATAGTTTACTAACCCACGTGTTCCTAAGTTATTGATAGCATGTCCCTTTATGCTCAACCCTTTAAATCTAGCGCATAGTATTTTGTAATGATAGTTATTTAATATGGTAGACGATTAATTGCTTGAAGTATATCCTAATAAGTACATTGTATTGATTGTTACTATAAGCATTGTAGTCTTCGCACTTCCTTTCAATGCAATTATTGTTGTATAACTATTATTATGTTTGTGTTTTTCAGGTTTTTGAGGGAGGAATGGGTAGAAAACGGCGGCTATAGTTAGTGGAAAGTGGGCAGTGCTCTTCTCATGCAATAGGGAGCCAACAAGAAGAGACACGTAATGTTGCATTAGAGGAAGACATTCCACATGGCGCTACACATTATGATGATGCCACAAAACCTCCAAGTACGAACTCTACTTTTCAAATTCTTGCTTCCATGTGTGTGCTAGTTGTGATGTGAATATTGGAAAGTAGTTTCTCATTGTGGTTCACTATGTATAGATGACATGGTGGCAACTCCTACTAATGTTGTACCACGTGCAAAACGTGGTAGTACACTAATGCGAGACATATGGAATCTGTCGCTAGGAACAAAACATGTACTTCATTTGAATAGTCAAGGCCAACCAATTGGGAGTAGTTGGGCGACATTTAAGAGGTGGATAGGCACTATTACGAGAAAGTACTATATGTGCCCAGTGGTGCCTATTGATTGGTGGGAAGTGCCTATCCAGTATAAACGAGAGTGTTGAGGGGAGATTGAGGTAATAGTAACAACAACTTTGGCATGTTGCTTTAATATTATCAAATTATAAGTATGGTTATGCATAGTTATGCTAGATGATGTAATATAGACTAGAGTATCATTATGAGTAGCTATGTAATTATATTTTGCCAAGTATCAATTTTGACATGTATGTTGACTAAATGTGTTCTTTCCAGAGACGATGGGCCATCCCTGTAGACAAAGTCCCGCTAGAGAAACAAGAGGACTAGGCAATGCAACTATTGGGGCTCCTGAGAAGGGCCCGAAAAACCACCCTAAAGAAGGAAAAATGTTTGGAAGGTATGAGTAAACAACAAGTTGTGGACAGCATACCAAACAATTGTGATGAAGAACAGTGGAAGAAGTTGGTGGAATACTGGTTTATAGAGGATGTACAGGTGCTTCTTGGTCTAGTACGTAAAGTCCAATAATATCAACCCATTGTCATTGCAAATAATTTCAATAAGCAAGAACTAGACCAAGAAGTTTGGCACAACTAGTTGCTATCATGGTATTATGTCTACCTCTTACATTACTTCTATAAAAAAAACAAAAACAAAAACTGAATATGCTAAATAGGCTATTGATTTAAAATCTCACTTTAGTGCTAGAAATGACTTTTCTTACATTATTTTCACAATTCAGTTGTCTACCATAATAAGCATATCAAAAAGATATATCATTGTTAAAGAGGTTACTTTATTGAAAAAGTCATGTGCTTCATTATTTGTGGCCTTGCTCTAAAGCTACATCATGGTTCATCTCTCATAAGCCTTATCTTGGGCTAAGCATATTGAATGGAGCTACTATAGTTTGCGTAGCGTTAGTTGATACAAGTTCATCTATTACAGAGTGGTTTGTGAAATTCTAAATTTAATTTTAAAAAAGAAAAGTTCTTAGCAACCATAGTTGCAAATTTGATTTATTAATCTTGGATGACTTACTACATTAGGAAATTATAGACAATATAAGCTCTAGATCATAAGGCCTTGATCTACTCGACTCCTCTGTAAACAAAGCATTTTACTTATTCCCTTGGAAAAAATTTGGGAATTAGTCCATACATGACATATAGTCACACTTTTGGGATTAAAATGAGAAATTGTCAGCAATTCTTTTGGGGAGATTGTTTAGAATTTATCATTGAAGTTAATATTACATTAGTTGTTGATTTTTATAAACTATGTTTACTAACAAATAACTTATTAATACATATTTCTAATTATTATCTACCCCCTACAAGGGCTTAAATTTCATTTGAAGTGCTAAACGAGTGCTAGGAGGGGATATTTGTATCAACGGATCCTAATGAAGGTTCTAAAAGTATAGATATAATAACTTTTTGCTCTCTTTTAAATTTTCTCCCAAGTATGGCAAGTAATACATTTTAATGTTTTCTGCAATGCCAAGCCAAAGTCATTAAGTTATTATTCTACCATGTTGCATAATTGCATGGTAACCTTGACACCATGCAATTATTCAACCATGCATGAGCTTAGAACCAATATATAAGCATTGCAAATTTGCATCATGTATTTGTTACTAAAAATTTTAGATTTGTGGCATATAGAAATAAGGTGGCTTGTCTTTTTTTTTTTTTTTTTGGTTCTTACTTGTTAAGAGTTTTACTTAGCACAATAATTAATGGATATAATGAACATATTTTAGGAAAACAAAACAGGCAGGCCAGTTGAGCATGTTGTAGTATATGACAAAGCTTATAGACGTAAAGATGGGACACCTGTAACAGATAAAGCTGCTGAAAACATCGTAAGTATTTTCTCTATTAATCATTTGTGACTTGCTTATTTTTTAAACTGATAAGGAAATTGATGTTTATAAATACGCTTATTTTTTTACACTATATGTAGAATCTAATAAGTCATTTGGTAAAATTATGAAAATAGAGGAAGATGTAAGAATTACTGAATGCTGGAACCCAATTAATTGGAGAGAGTAGTCATGGTGGAGGCGTTCTTTGAGCACCAGATGATGCCTTTGCTCAAGTGATGGGGCAAGAGCGTCATGGACGCGTACGTGGAGTAGGGTTTAGACCAAACCCATTCGGTAGAAAGGCGAAAGACATTCTTCCAGACAGTACGACTCCACAACAATCTTATGCCAGTGACCAGAGGGTTGTGGAGTTGAAGGATCAAATAGCGACACTGACACAAGCTCGAGTAGAGGATGCAAATAAAATAGAGGCACTGGCCTGATTAGTAACACTTGAGAGAACTCAAAGGATAGAACGAGACGCCCAATTCCAGAAAATGATGGATTCATTTAGCGATTATATGCGTGGATTGCAGAGTCAGGTATAGCTTTATAATTTATTAATGTCGTTTCATGTATTAGTCATTGGTACTTTTTGATACAAATGCATACAAAGACAAGATAGGTCATTTCAGCACTTAACTAGGGCTTTTATATTGAAAAATGTCTTAAGGTAGGTCATTGTATTATGTATGTGTTAGTGGGAAGGTTGTGAGCAATTAGAGGCTGATGAGTGGGAGTTATTCAAGGATAGATTTGGGTATGTAGATTTTGTTTATACCCTTGTGTCATATTTTAGAAGCGAAATAGGGAAAAATATATTGCAAGTTTATTTTTGTCATTTTACCAAAAATTACTTTTATACTCGATTGCTTTGTGATGTGCTTCTACTATTTGGCTTTGTTTGTTCATTTGTTATAATGTTGCTTCCATCTTATTCAGAATGAAGAAGATGCTCATGCTAATGTTGATGATGGGGATGAACTTGATGATGGGGATGCACTTGATGGTGATGACAGATTTTTTTTGATGGAGTTATGAGTATTATCCTTCTGCTTCATGTATTTATATTGATTATGTAGTTTAATTGAGTATGTATGTATGTATCAAGTTTAGTTGATACAATTTTGGCTTTGTTTGTTCCTTTGTTATAATGTTGTCTCCATCTTATTCATGGTGAAGATGCTGCTCATGCTTATGTTGATGACGGGGATGCACTTGGGGATACACTTGATGACAAGGATGCATTTGATGATGGTGATGACAGATTTTTTTTTTTTTTGATGGAGTTATGATTATTGTCCTGCTACTCCATATGCTCCATATGTAGTTAAATTGAATGCTCCATATATTAGGGCCTATTTTGTGTACCCTTAGAAAGGGTGTGATATGTTTTGTGTACCCTATGCTTGTGATTTGCCCAGGACAAGTTAGAAAGGGTGTGATATGTTTTGTGTACCCTATGCTTGTGATGCCCAGGACAAGTGAAATATGTGTGCATGTATATATATAGTGGTGATTGTGACTATTGATATATGCTTGTGATTTGCTCAAGACAAGTGAAATATGTGTGCATATATATATAGCCACGTTTGTAGACCCAGCAACATATTTTTGTAAAAAAAAAAAAAAAATTATTGTGGTGTTTTTGGACCTATAGTGTTGTTTGTAAAACGCCAATATACAATGGGTAAGGAATCCGTTCTTGACCTATAGTGGCGGTTTCAAATGCTGCTATAAGTCTGTTCCTATCCCTCCTGTAATAGCGTTTACAAATGCTGCTATTCATTAAAAGAAATTTTGATTTATCTATAGTAGCATTTTAAAGACGCCATATAGTGGGGTTTACAAACGCTGCTATAGGTAAATTGATTTTTTTTTTTTTTTTTTGGTAATTTGGCTATAGTGGTGTTTGAGAAACGCCACTATAGATCTACATCCTATAGTGGTGTTTCTGAAACGCTGCTATAGCACTTTTTAAAAAAACAATTTCAGGTTATAATGGCGTTTTATGATAGACCTACATTGGCGTTTGTAAATGCCACTATAGGATATACCGATAGTGGCATTCTTGGGAAACGTCACTATAGGTCTATAATAGCGGTACAATAGTGGCGTTTACAAACACCACTATAGCAAACGCCACTATAGCCCAAATGGGCCTATAGTGGCGTTTTTTGGACCTGTAGTGGCGTTACAAAAACGCCACTATAGGCTTAGTTTTTTGTGGTGCATACTTATCTCATCCTTCTATCTAGTTGATAAGGTTGAGATATTCTTCATCTAGTGGAGGCAAAAAGATAAGATTTTGACTGATTTCAATATGATGTAGGACTTCTATGTCCTTTCAATAAAATTAAATTATAGGACATATGAAGAATCTTTATTGTATTTGGTTTATACACATACAAGCAAAATTTTGGTGCTTTCATATTTCTCTTATGGTTTCGAATGGCTTAAACCCAAACTCCCACAAACTCGAAAACTGCCAGTAATAAGGTCCAAATCTATGAAGTTTAGGATTTGGTTAAAGACAACCATCGCTCCACAATTGATTGTGGTATTTTTATGTAGAACCGAAAGGTAAGTGAAGTTCAAAAGAAGAGAGAGGATGAGCAGAGCTGTGCATGTCATGAGTTTGTCTTTTTTTTTTTTTTTTTGGGTGATACCAGGCAAAGAGTTTATATTACAAAATTAGGAGTCTGTCTTCCTATTATATTAGCAAGTTTCCTACTTTCAGCTAATACAATATCTGAAGTTCTCAAAATTGCAACAAACATAGTGTTGCTTAGTAATATTATATATGTCTTCTAATAAAGTTTCAATCCACCAAGGCCAGTGGGTCTTAGTTCTCAAAAGAGTTGGATTTCCTTTCAATTAGTTAGTGAAAGCTCGGATATGTGTATAAACACAAGAGTTTGTTTAAACCCTCAAATTAAAATTACGGCTAAATTGCTTTTACTCTAACTTATCTAAATGCGGAATAAGAGTAAATGAAGCGCAATAAACCGATAACAACTCTAGTGCATAAACATGAATAATCAATAATAAAAGTAAAGTACAAGAGTAAGAGAAGAGAGATGCAACCACAAGATAACATTAAGACGTGTTATCGAAGAAAAAACCAAAGAACTCGGCGAAAAACCTCTCCACCGTCTTCCAAGTGATAATCGATCCACTAGAGAATAAAGTTTGAGTACATGAATAACAAAAGACCCTCCAAACCTAGTCTACCCAATGTACTTGAGCCCTACAAGCTCCTGCTACCAATGGACTTCTCGGAGTCATGTCTTCTCTAGGTTTCAAGATCCCGCAATACACCCGATTGCATCTGCCAAGCCTTACCGGCTTTTTTTGGCAAATCCCCAAAGCTTCCTAAACTCCAAAATACTCGCTACACTCTAAAAATGTGTAGGTTGTATTTGGATACAAATCTCCTCTCAATGTATGACAATAAGAGAAGGAAGGAAAAGAGGCTAGAATGATTTTTCACTAAGAATGGGTAGCTCTCTCTCTAAAAGATGGGTGTGTGTGTTGTAGAAAACCTATCTAAGATTTTTCTCTCTAAATAGCCTCCTTCCAATTTGTGGGTAATGAGGGTATATTTATAGTATGGGTGAAGAGTAAGAAAGTCACACTTAAAAAATCTTCCAAGTAGAATGTTTCGTGAGTATTTTGCGGGAATGCCTTACCCACGAGACACTTGCGAAAACAACAGTCTAATATGACTCTTCAGCTTCCAGCATATGCTTCTCACATGGCTATTTTGTGGGTAAGCTTCTGGCAAGACACTCGCGAAATCCACTAATTCTTCATTTTATGCTTGATTTTTCACCAACTTAATACTAAACCCAATACAATAAAATCCCACAAAATATAAGGAAATAAATTAATGCAATTACAACACTTTTTATTATGGAATAAAGCCAACGTAAAACATAGTTGTAAATCACAACTTTACAGTTAAGATCACCACTCTTAGGAGCCTTAAAAGTGCTATGTGTAGTAGAGCCTCACAGATTGCAACAAACTTTGCTTTCTTAAAGTCTTGGAATGCTGTGAGAAAGGCTGTTCTGACAAGCTGGATTCCATCCTATGTTGTAGCTATCAAGGCAGCGACTCTTTTTCCTCTGACTAGCTTTCTGGAAACTTCAACTTGACACAACAGTTGCCAATCTTCTTGGTAAGGCTAGGCAGGAAGAAGATGTTGGTTACCTCCCTTTGTAGTTTGATCATGACCTGTAAAATTTTCAATAAAAGTAGCATTGTACCTATGACTCTGTGAGTTAAAGCTCTTGAGGTTAGCATAACCTCATTTATATTTGGAACTTTCCCTTCGAAAACGATGTCATTTTTGTGATTCCATATGCACCAAAGAGTGACAAGTAATGTAGGAATGTAATTCTTAATTCCTTATTGCTTCCTTGGATCTAGCAACTAATCCAATCAGTTATGGTGTGGTAAGGGAGATTGTCTATTCTAATGGTTAATTCACAACCTCACCAGACAGCTTTAGTGAAGGGCCATTGAAAAACAGGTGGTCTAAGATTTTCCTATCTTCTTGACAAAAAAGGCAGGTATCAGAGCAATTTATGCCTCTAAGGATAAGTGTATTTCTTACAAGGAGGGCAGAATGTAAGATTTTCCAAATAAAATGCAGAATTTTTTGTGGGAGTGGAAGTTTCCATAAAGTTTTCCAAACTTCTTGGGGGAAAGGAGTTGGGTTTGGTTAGGGTGGAAGGTTTCCATTGAGGAGGATAGAGTAAACTTTTTTCACTTGGAATTTGCCATTGGTGGAATAAGGCCAAATAATTTTATCTTGGAATTCTGATGGAACTGTCTTTGTTAGGGTTATAATGGGTTGATAATCTCTTAAGGATTTCATCAAGCTAAAAAGGAAAGCTTTTGTGAGTTTTAGTTGTGATGCCATGGATTATCTAGGCCTTCCTTTTTATAGGTGAAGTTAGGGATTGTCTTCCCTGTAATACCTGATCTAGGAACAACATTCCTTGCGTGATGGGTACTTGATTGGTCTTTATAATTGTAGGATTTATTACTAAAGTGGGTGTTGGAGAAGAGAAAGCACTTCTTGGTTTTAGTCGTGGATAGGGGATTCCTTTTGTGGTAGATTAGAAGATAGGCAATGGCTAAATGCACAAACATGTATGACTTTAGTAGGGAAAAACTGTTAAGGGCTTGTGCTCTAAAATCCAATTTATTGGCATATTATAAAATAAATTGTTTAATTATATGAGATTATTTGTATATAAACTAATTGAACATTATTATATAGTCCTTGAGATGCATTGTATGTGATTTAAATATAAATCACAAGCTCCTTGTAAACTCAAAAATGTAGTTCATAGTCGATCATGAAATTAGGCATTTCATCTGCTAAGACTATAACATGTCATCTACGATGATTTGTCTTGATCTTGGAAGTGGAGACTTCTGGTTGATGTGTTAGTGTCTTATGTGTGTGAGACACATTGAACTGGATTGCTATGAGATTAATTACTCAATTAACAACTGTCACTTGAATAATAAATCTTACGACTTCTATTTTCATAAACTCTTAATCCTAAGAGGATTGTGAACCTGGTCATGAAATGTAGGTTGTTTTAATATATCAGGAGTGAGATCTAATTTAAAGGTCAAAACCTTAATACATTGGGTAACCGCATGTAGCGTTGAGGGAACACATATTCTCAAGATGAAATCCATAATCTCTTTTTATAGAGACATGAAATATCCCCTTGAGATAAGTTTAATAGGGTATGGTTATTCAAGGTGTTGGCTTCAGCCACTTTAGTAAAGAGTTACTAAAGTTTATATTTAATGAAATTAGATTTCATATAATATATGAATAATTAAAAGACTATACTGAGGATTCAAGGAATAAAATAGTAATTTACAAAGTGATAGTTTATTATGACTTTGTTTATTATGGATGTTTCATGGAGGGGTCAAATGATATTATATTAGATTTTTGGGATATAATTTATTAATAAAGTCTAGAGTGCAATTATATTTTCATAGTGGTACTTGTTATATAATTGATAGTAACTTTGGACTTGTCAAGAGTTGATGGAAGCTCAAAGCCCATTGGAACTAAAGTCTTTTGATCTCATCCCAAACTACACACTAAAGCCCAATTGAGTTGACCCAAAAGGTTAGCCCAATTAGACAATCAGTTATTTATTTAATAAGAGTTATCAAATAAAGTAACTGTCTAGATATTTAAAACGTATGTACAGTTAAAAGAAGAGAAAATAGTTTTCTCTTTAATCTCTCTTGAACATAGTTTTTAAAATGAAATAGTATATATGTAAGAACTGGTTAAGAGACCATACACCTTAGGCATTATGTGGAATTGGGATGAAGATTAAAGGTCTTCTCCGGATACAATTTGCTTCTTGTTTTTTATTTTCACGACATCAATGTACATTTTTTATTCTTTTTTTTTAGATTCAAAGTTGTATATAATCTCTCATAAATGAAATAGATTCTTGTGTTGTTTCCGCTACTTGTTTTGTATGAGATGCAAAACCATGTTTTTCAGCAAAACATGGTGGTTGAGACTTGAGAGCAGTAAGTTGTGATAAGAGGCCAACTCACCGGGTGATTTGTTCGATGATGTAAAATGGACTTCACATGGACCTTATGGAAGACTTGCCTTCACCCTTTTGGTATGTATTTGTTTCCCTGCGAACGTAACACCCAAAAGGGCTGTGGAGAATGCCACAAACTCATACTTTTCTCCTCCTCCTTCCAAACCTTGCTTCCTATGGGTTTGAATTGTAATGAGTTGGGTCTCGTTGCAAGCTTGGGCTACTAATTGAGTCCTCTAAACTATGGGTTTTGCTAATCAACATAAGAAACTCGTGCCACAACAGACTTGGTAGCTGTTAGATCCATTTTACGGTAGTCGTTCTTGCATTGTTTCGAACATTGGTGCTTAATTTGTATTATTGTGTAGACATTCGCCTTTAATTTTTTCATTGGCCGCTTTGATTTGGGCTTTGCCAATCTTGATACATCCTAATAGAAAAAAATGGGATTGGAATAGGAATTTAACCATTCTATCTTTGAAGTATTCTTATTCTTCTATTGTTGTTAAGAGCAAAATCTAATATGATTGGAATAATTTTTCTCTAATTGTCCATCTTCTTGTTATATAGAAGGTGAATTGAGGTTCCTTACTAAATATATAAGAGAATAATATTTTAACCATGGCAAGGAAATGCCACAATCAAAAGAGACATAACTACAAAATGCAACGGTATAAAGTTTTTTATTTTTATTTTTGAGAAATGCAGCGGCATAAGTTAGTATACAAATACAATATTAGCTCTTTTTTTTTTCCTTTTTTTTCCCCAAATGTCCAAAGTCTACGGATCAAACCTGGACTCAACAAGTTGGGAGAGCCCAAGGTGTACGCAGAGCTAAAAGCCAGTGGCTCTTGATGTTTAGGGCACAATAGAGTGTACGAAGGTCCTTTTTCATGGCCCATTAAAAAAAGGTCCTTCATTAATTAGTCCCTAAAGGAAGGGGTATGTTTCATAGTACTACGAAACTACAACAATATTATGTTAAAGAGAAAATAATACACTATAACTTAAAAACCAATATTTTATTCAGCAAAAAAAAAAAAAACTTAAAAACCAATATTTAAATTAGTATTAAAGTTTTGCTCCAGACAAATCGACATTTCCTTTTGAGAATCACACTTATATTTAAATCCAATAACAATTATACCATAACAAAGTAGCCGTGGCACATTGGTACAGAAAATTTAAGACAAACCAAAGCGACCATTGTAACAGTCCACACTTAATTTGAAGGAGGAAGCGGATATGCAAAACCCAGGGCTGTTTTACTTAAAATAATATAATAGCTAAACCCAACAATACATTCCGGCTTCTTGTTCCATTTTATTAATACTATATTTTAACAGACACAAATGCTTTTTTTATGCCTTTGTCCATCTTTGCTTATTTGCAGCTGCATGGGTCGCAGGTGCAGTTTGATCCACACTTGCAGCCTCCGTTCTCTGCTCCAAAGCTCATCTCAGACCCCTCAGTGTAGCTGCAATGACAGTGAAAAAAACCTTAATTCATTTCCATATCTCATTAATCCCATTTCATTATGCATAAATATACTAACGTGTCAATGATCATAATCAGTGGCGGAGCTAGGATTTCGGTGGGAGGGGGGGAGATTAAAATAGTATTGAAAGGACATTAAGTATTTTTTTTCTAATAATTATGTGTTAGTTATGGGGACCACTAATTGAATTGCCATGAAAAAAACTGGAAAAAGCAAGATTTTCACAGTGCTTTCACAACAAATCATAAGTGGTAAGTTGTTATTGGTTCAAATTCAACCCACCACTGAAATTACTTTTTTGCTCACCAATAACAACTAATAACAACTTGTTACTTAAGATTTATTGTAAAAGTGTTGTTAAAATGTTTTTTACAGAATTTCTCAAAGCTAAAATGACTATAAATTCTATTATAAAATGCTCATAAACTGATGTGACAAGAATGTATAACACTTAAACAATATAATACATAAATGTTTGAATGAATTTTTTTTATGATTGATAACACATCAATTTGTAAAATTTATTGTATTCATAACATTGCCCCACAAGAAAAGTGTTGTGAATAGTAAACTGAAAACAATGATTGAAAAAAAAAGGAACAATAAAATGGGTGAAGACGTATGTGGTGAGACAAAACTAATAAGAATAGTATATTTGGTGAAAAAGTGATATGATTTTGTACGTGGGAGAAGATTTTTTTTTTCCTACTTTCTTGGTGTTAAAAGGTCTATACATGTATTAAAGTGGGTGTCTTTTTTTTGTCAAGGTAAATTATCAACGAATAGTTCATAATATATCTACTTCAATGATTTTTTTCAAGGAGCCAGGGGGGACTGCCCCCCTCGACAACCCTGGCTCCACCCCTGGTCGTAATTGATATCATGTCATTATATATCAAAAACATATAATGAATAAATTTCTTAACTACTTTTCAATCTTATATTTAACAAATCAGTTTGTAAAATTAATATAATAAAAGTTATAATATCTCTAGTATAACGTATCATGTAAATATGCATACATCTTTGCAGAAGCAACCCCAGTAATGATGGTCTCAGTGCTGGTCTTCTCTGAGAGACCAGGGTACACGCTGTTGCTGCAAAAACATGACAAAAATTTACTTTTAGCCCGAGAAACAAGATGAACTAAGCTAGTATATATATATATATATATATGTTGAAATTTTAAATTTTGGTCCTAATAGCCTCCCAATTAAATTAAATAAAAAATAAAAATAAATAAAAAAAACTGGTATACATATGCAATTCCAGCACAAGCCAATTCCTCCTCAAATTTATTCCAATTCACAAGATCTCTAAACATACTCCAATTAAGCTATTAGCTGAAGAAACAACTAATGATTATAAAACTTGAAACTTGAAAGATCTACCTAGATTATGATTATGATTATGATTATCTTCAAGTGCTATCTCATCGTGACAATTTATTGACTAATAATAAAGTCCTTTTCTCATGCGTATTTTTCGATAATAATTTATACCAGTAAAAGAAATTAATATATTAAATTTCCCCACCATAGAAGCAAAATTCAAAATATTCAATTGCACACGGCACACCTGAATCTGAATGACGCTGCACTAGTAAGAAGAAATCATAGACGCAATTGAACTACCATTCACCCACGTGTACGGTGGATAGCCACCCCTTATACCCTTACCTGCACACTATAAATAGCAGCTCAGGTTTAGTACAAAACTCATCCAAGAGTGAGTGAATTCAATCATATCCCTAGTAAAATATTTTCCAATCCTTATTTACAGTAATCTGAAGAAAATGTCTTCCTGCGGAGGAAACTGTGGTTGTGGCTCCGACTGCAAGTGCGGCAGTGGCTGCAACTGGTAAATACTCTACTTTTCCTACTAACCATTGCAATTCTCGTGAAGTTTATTTTCCTTGAAAATCAACTTCATTATGTCACAATTAATATATATGTTATATATTTATTTAATATTATTGGTTCTAAAGTTTGATAGTGTTAGAGTTAGACTCGTTTCATTTTCCCCTTCTCTATATTTTCATTGTCAAATTCTTAGTTCTAGGGACAGAATCAGGATTCGAACCTGAGGGGGCCAAAGCTTAAAACTTTTTTTTTTTTTTTTTATGAAAATAAAAGCTAACATTTATTTCATATTCAACAAAATATTACATATAAAATAAGTATTTCTTAAACATTTCAACACATTTATCAAAATAGAACTTGATGTTATTTAAGAGGAAATCCAAAAATATATATATATTTAAGGGCAAATCTTAATTTTTCAAATTGCATATGTATACCAGTTTTTTTTATTTATTTTTATTTTTTATTTAATTTAATTGGGAGGCTATTAGGACCAAAATTTAAAATTTCAACATATATATATATATATATATACTAGCTTAGTTCATCTTGTTTCTCGGGCTAAAAGTAAATTTTTGTCATGTTTTTGCAGCAACAGCGTGTACCCTGGTCTCTCAGAGAAGACCAGCACTGAGACCATCATTACTGGGGTTGCTTCTGCAAAGATGTATGCATATTTACATGATACGTTATACTAGAGATATTATAACTTTTATTATATTAATTTTACAAACTGATTTGTTAAATATAAGATTGAAAAGTAGTTAAGAAATTTATTCATTATATGTTTTTGATATATAATGACATGATATCAATTACGACCAGGGGTGGAGCCAGGGTTGTCGAGGGGGGCAGTCCCCCCTGGCTCCTTGAAAAAAATCATTGAAGTAGATATATTATGAACTATTCGTTGATAATTTACCTTGACAAAAAAAAGACACCCACTTTAATACATGTATAGACCTTTTAACACCAAGAAAGTAGGAAAAAAAAAATCTTCTCCCACGTACAAAATCATATCACTTTTTCACCAAATATACTATTCTTATTAGTTTTGTCTCACCACATACGTCTTCACCCATTTTATTGTTCCTTTTTTTTTCAATCATTGTTTTCAGTTTACTATTCACAACACTTTTCTTGTGGGGNTTCAGTTTTCAGCTGTACCCAAACATGCCCTAAGTGGGTGTAATAGTGCCTCATACAGCAAATATAGAGCTAGGACACTTATATCTTGTCTATTTTTTCTTATTTATTTATCTACTTTGCAGAATCATTTTTCCTTCTAATAAACAAAATATCAAACTCATCTCCCTCATTTCCTTTTTTTAATTTATTTTTATCCCTAGGGCATTGTTCCACTTCTAATAAAGTTTTTTTTTTTTTTTTTTTTTTTTTCAGACGTGTGTGGCCGAGTTAAAGTTTAGTTATAAAACAAAACCCTCATCTACTTTTTATTATATGTTCTTTTAAGGATATGATAGGATTTGACGCTTTATGATAATTATTATTTATTATCAAGTCAAGACATTTATAAATTTATTTTTGGTGTAGGTAGAATTCAAACTTATTCTCCAATTACATTACCCAATAAATAAATAAATACCAGATAAGCTAACTAAAATCCATAAAAAAATATATTTTTTAATAATTAATTAATGTTAGACAAAAAGAACCCATCAAAACAAAACATATATTTTAATAATTAATTAATTTAGACAAAAAGATCATCTAATTGTAGGTGCACCTTCAATATGCAGAAAAAATAATAGAGAAAGAAATTGAGGAAAGTGAATGCTGAAAAGGTATTATCAGTCGGAAATCTTTCAATTTTATCTAATATTCATCTGCTATGAGCACGTGGGTAAGTAAACGGCAGCCCCAAGAGGCATGAAGCATGCTGCTTTGCGTTTTTAGATCTCTACATCGTTTATAAAATAACAAAAATTACCATAGGAATCAGGATCAAGTGAAAGATGCATTATATTCCTATTAAGTTCAAAAGGATTACCTAAAAAATATAGGAAAAAAAATTAGATAATATTTTCTAAGTCTTATATCTTAAGTTTTTCGATTGAATTCAATTGTGTGATTGTATTAACAACAAGTCACATGGTTAAATTTGACTGTTTATGTGAAAGATAATCTTGCTTATCAAAATCTTGTTTGTATCATGTACTGCTCAATGTAACAAAATATATAGTTGAATTTAATTAGAGAAGCATAGGTAAGTTTTGTTCAAAATCGTGTATAGTTGTCACTATAAATCTATAATACAAAGTAAGACCCACCAAAATGCAAAAATAAATAGTAGTATGAGGCACTATTACACCCACTTAGGGCATGTTTGGGTACAGCTGAAAACTGAAAAATACTGTAGCAAAATAATTTTTAAATGTGTAAATAGTACCGTGAGACCCATTTTTAATAAAAAAATTGATGAAAAGTGAAATTTGTGGGAGCCATTTCTGAAAAGTTGCTGCAAAGTTACTGAAAATGTCACTGTAGGTGCACTGTAGATGTACTGTATTGCACTGTTCATACCCGTAAGTCAACATTCACGGCTTGGAAAAAAAAAAAATGCAAACATGAACGTGCCTGAAAACGGGCTGGCCAAACGCAGCCTTAATAACTTTTTTTTATTATTAAAATTTCAAATATTTCATTGTTAGATTACATGTTTTCTATATTCTTAATATGCATATTTGTTTCCGCTTATTTGTTATGAGATTGGGGCTAAATATATGTCTGAAATACAAAAGAATTTAATCTGTCTGGAAAGAATTTAATTTGTCTGGAATGAAGTTCTACTTAATCCTTCTAATTAGTCTTTCAATTTTGATGCCTTATTCACGTTAGCACTTTGTAACACGGCTCTATGAAATGAGTTACTAACTAAAACACTATTAGAGTTTTGCCTCAACTCATGTCACTTAAGGTTTTCAGACCCAGACCATTTATTGAACCGTAAAAGGGAGACGTTTAAAGTTTTTGAAATCAAACCGAGATCAAACCGGAGTCGAACCATGATGACGTCATAATTAATTTAATAATTATTTAAATATAAATAAATATATTAAATATGTAAATATTAGCAAAATTTACTAAAAATATCTTAAAAATTAAAACAAAATACATAAAATAGTACATTATAAGGTTAATAAAAAATAATACAACATAAATAAGCATAAAAAAACATTTTTATAATAATCCTTTACGAGAAATCATTTCAATACTAGTATATCATTTTGGATTTACTGCTATTTTTTACTATTTTATACAATATACAAAATTATATTTCTAAATTTTAATAACTCAATAAATCACTTTGACAACTTTCTATATTTTTTTATGAAGTTATCAACATAAATGTATAAAAGTGGGAAACCATTAAAATATAAATATATATATATATATATTAAATAATCAAATAGCCACCAACCACAATAATTGCCAATCCCAATTCCACGTGTCAAAAGATTGTGACACCAATAGAAACTATCATCTCCTGATGCTTTGAGGAAATCAAAAGGCAAGCTACTATTTACATCTGAAAAGTCTATTTCTTGGGCAGAGGGGTTTGAAAAACTGAGAAAAGCTTCAAAAAAATATAAAAAACCGAGAAAGAGAAAGTTAGACGGGCAGAGAGAGAGAGTGTGAGAAGAAGAAGAAGAAGAAGAAGAAGAAGATGAAGATGAAGATGAAGATGAAGTAGTAGCAGCCAAATCAGTCCCCGACCCCGACTTGAGGTTGAGAATGTAGAGATCGTACCCGGTGGAAGGTGAGAGTGACAAAGAAACATTTTTCTTTTTCCAGTCCGGTATACATTTACCCAGGGACGGAACCAGGATTCGAATCTGAGGGGGGCAAAGCTTAAAACAATTTTTTTTTTTTTTATGAAAATAAAAACTAACATTTATTTCATATTCAACAAAATACTACATATAAAATAAGTGTTTCTTAAACATTTGATATTATAAAAATGTCGACAAATTGCATCATCAGCTATGACTTCAGAATTATTTGAATTTTTTCTTTTTAAAAAATTTAATATTGTAGTGAACTTACACATGATCTACCAAAAAAAAAAAGTTTCATTATTTCCATATTTCGTAGTTCTATACACACCAACTAAAACAAAGGGACTTCTCAAAAAAAAAAAAAAATCTATAACCAAAATAATCACAAACAGATAAGCATTAGTTTATATATATTACTAATATTAATCACATCACACAAAGTGAAAAAAATAATTTTTGATAAAACCATAACATAAAAACAATCAAACTAATGACTTCGGTTAATTGATCTAACTAAAAAATCTCTTATGACTCATCAAAAGACTGTCTTACAGATTCAAATTCACTATCACAATTCTGTCAACTCAGCACTCAAGTCCTACTCCTAGAGTCCTAGTGGTCCCAGTTTACTTCTTTATAGATAAAACCAAAACAAACAAAGAAAAAAACGTTACAAACAGTTGAAAGACTAAACACATGTGACCACACAAAATGCCTCAATTACACATTACTCAATATAAAGCCACAACCACGAACTAGTCTACGGTCCACACATGACCCAATACACCAGTGACCAGTCCATAAAAACTAAAACGCCACAATCACAAACACAACAGGTCATAAAAAAAACGCAGAGGGCAGAGAACCGGCTAAGGCAGAGCAAGACAAAAAACAAAAAAATAAAACAAAAAAACAAAAATATGAACTTGAGAGAGGAGAGAAATTTCTTGGATTTACCAGACTTGTGTGTGACTGTGATCAAGGATCTGAGGAGGAGCAGCAGCAGCAACACCGGATCTGATCTGAGAAAAAGAGCAGCAGCAGCAACGCCCAAATCTGATCTGAGGAAAAGAACAGCAGCAGCAGTGATGGAGGCGTTGATGAGGTTGAATGGATAAAGAGTGAGGCTATGAATGGATAAAGAGTGAGGCTAGGGTAAAATTTGAGCATTGTAATTTAGGTTCAATCCATATTTATTTTTTATTTTGTAGTTTTAATTTGTCGGTTATTATTATTATTATTTTTTGGATGAGTTAGTCCGTTATTTTTTTAGATTACATTCATATACCAGTGTTTTTTTTTTTTTTTTTTTAAATGGGAGGGGGGTGGGGGGGGGGCTATTAGGACGAAAATAAAAAAATTTCAACACACAGACATATATATATATATATATATATATACTAGCTATTTTTTTTTTTGGGGTGGGGGGGGGGGGCAATGGCCCCCCCTGCCCTACTGTAGGTCCGTCGCTGCATTTACCGACCGGAATCTAATATTTCCTCCGGAATTTGATATTTCCCCTATTCCATGCCGGTTGAACCGGCTTATGGTTCGTCCGATTTTTTTCAGTTGAACCTCGGCTTGTCCGGTTTTCTCACAACTCACTGATACCGGTTCTCTAAGCTTAAAAACCGAATTTCAATCCGATTTCTAATTTTTTTAGTCGGACCATCCGGTTTGGTCCGGTTTCAAAACCATGATGACGCCACGACAAATTAATCTTAAACAGATTTTTTTTGAGGAAAAATTGATATGATAAGAATTAACGTGATTTTGAGGCATGATGAAACACTTTCTTTAAGTGATAATTATCCTCGTTTGAAAGAGTTTGCTATCAAGTTAAGAGTGATTCACCTTTAGAATACATCACCATTCCATTTGATCTTAGTCACATGCACAGGTATCCAAGTGGTAAGTGCACCAAGTGCCACTCACCCTTGTTGTAGAGCCACGTTTGCGTGTATATATATATTCTCTCAATCATTTTATATTGTTTGTGTTTGTGTTCCTTTAACACATTGAAGCAATTAACATATTTTCTCTAAGTAAAATTGTATTGCTAATGTTTCAGGAAAAAAAAAATAATAATTAAAAAATACTGCTCCAATAAGATTCTGTAGCAAAGAGTTTTTAGAAACTAGAGGTTTCAAGATTTAATTTCTATTATTATTATTCTTATAATCTTCGATAATTTTTTTTTTTTTTTTGTTTTAATGATAAAAGTCATACACGCCATGCTTATACTGTGTAACTAAATGTTCATAAAAACATTTCTCCAAAAAAAAAAAATGTTCATATAAACAAGTGGTATGTATAATATAATTTTGTCAAATCACTTATTATAACTTTATAAGTACATTGAAATTGTCTACAATTTTATAATTCAACTGATGCCTACTAGTATTTCTAACAGAGATGTTTAGAGTACAAATCATCTCTCCCATGTTATAACTATCAATTATTAAAAAAAAAAGTATATTAAAATTATTATCATAGTTTACTTGTGTAACTTCATACTTAAAAAAAAAAAAAAAAAAAAAATCAAATCGACTGTTTTAAATAAAACTCAATTAGCTGAAATTTTCAACATATTTGATTTAAATTAATTTATTTTGAATTATTTTCAAATCTATAATTTTTTTTATTAAAAACTTGGATTTACATGATGAACATTTATCATGCAACTTAAAGCAATTTTTGCTTTCTTATTTTTTCTATCCGGTTTTCTTTTATTTAATTATATTATTGAAATATTTTTTAATTTATAGGAGTATATAATTATTGATTAAGTTGTGCATGACATGTGCAAATATATATATATATATATACATATATATAAATATAAGGTCACCCTTTTTCTATAAATAAATAATTAAAAAAGTCACCCTAAATTGAAAAATGAAAAATAAGAATTTATGGAAAAAAAAAAAAATTTATGAGTAAATGGTGCTACACCTATAAGATCCAGACATGAGGCACAAATTTGTGCTACAACTCGCCACGTGGCGAGTTGTGATTGATAAAAGTATGATAGTGGGCCATGTGAAGACACAACTTTACAAACCACAGTGTACCATATGACGAGTTGTGGCACAAAGCTAGTTGTGCAAATTATGTATCCCTAGCATTACTCAATTTCAAAACTCTCCCTAGTGTCTAACTTAGCAAACAAGTTGAATTGGGTTGGGTTCGAGTTAGGTTAATGAATTGGGTCAAAAAAAGTTTGTCCTAAACGGGTTACCGGCCAGGTTGATTAAGTTATGGGTTGAACCCTTTTTTTTTTTTTTTTTCACATGCAATAATTATAATGATGATGATGATGATGATAATAATAGTAATAATAATAATAATATTAATATTAATATGATTATATTGTATGTCCTTTGAATACAAATAAGAAACAAATAACAAATTGCTCAAGAATAAAATTTAATTATTACATAAATTTTTAAGTTTTTACAATTCATAGTTCACTACCACCGTAAAAGAATGGAAAAAAAAAACTAAATACTAAATGTTGTGGACCATAATTTTTTTTTTTTTTTTTTAATTCTCATCACTATAAATACTAAATGTGCATGTTAAATGGTTAAAAATGAATATACTCTACTATCCCATTTGAATTTGATACATCAGAAAAAATTTCACTTAAAAAAGGGGAATGGATTGGATAAGGCTAGACCTGACCCATGGTTAAGCAAGTCAGGTATAGATCGGTTTTTGTTTTACTATAGGTTGAGTTAGGCATTTTTCTTCGGGATCGGATCAAGTTAGTCTAGGTTTTTCCAAAGTCTATGTTATAGATTTTTCATATGAGAATTTTTTTTTTCATTAGTTAATTGCATACTTAATAACAAAATTTTAATGAAATTGGACGAAAATGCTTGAATTTAATAAATTTGAAACTTAGATGGCTCAATTTAACAAAAGTAAAGTTAGAGAATTGAAATGAATTTCAATCCCCATAAAAAAAAAAAGAAATGAATTTCAATCAAACTTAAAGGGTGTAATTTTTATTTTAGCCTACAAATTAAAAAAAAATCAAAAATTAATTTTTTTAAAAAGAAAAAAAACCTCCAACGGGCCCAAGTGAGATTGATGGGTTTTTCAATACAAGGGCTGGGCTTATCGGCTGAGTATTTAGTACTGAACCTATCAGCCCCCACTCTTCTCTAAACTAAGCATGCTAACGGTAACCCTCGTGATTCAACGTAGGGTCACTCAGGCAATACGTCGAACACTTAAAATTCCATTCTCACCGCTCAATCAAATCCTTTTTAATTTCAACTTTCTGTGCACCCAAGCACCTTTAAATTTTCCCGAGATAATTTTGGAGTCAAAAGAAGGAAAACCCAGTTGCTTGTCTTATAGGATTGAGAAGTTGCCGAAGGGTGAGTCTGTTGGGTTAGCATTTCAAAGCTGGATGGGTGATGGGTTTCCCATTCACAGAGGCGACATTTTCCACGCCATTAACCGTCTCAGGAAGCTCAAGATGAACAAACGCGCACTTGAGGTGACTCTCGCTCTTCAAAAGCTATGGCTGTGGATTTCAGTTTGATAAACCAAGCTTATGGGCTTGTTTATTTTTCTTATGTTTTTAAGGATGGTGTTAGAATGATGATTAAAAAGCTCTCATTTATGTGGGGTTTAGGAGATATGATTGTTAGATAACCTTACCTTTAAGTTTTTTTTTTTTTTTGAAGAGACTGATTCCCAAACTTGAACCCATAACATGCCGCTTCGGAAAAGTGGTAATTTAATAAATTATTGTAGTATCATAGCATATTTCGGACAAGTGATAAATAAAGGTATTACCTCAACATGTTCAAATAGTTTAATTAGAGGAATTATTGTTTTCTTAGCTTTCACATGGTGAGAAATATTGGATTAGTGATTATGATTTCTGTTCTTTCCTCAAATTTTTCATGGCAATTGATCAATATGCTAATGCAATATCAATTATGAGTAAAGCACATTACTGTTAAGGATTGCTTAGAAAGAAAAGATGATATGAATTCGTTACAAAGTTATGGTTAGTTATTGCCTCTGTGTCATCTCAGAAGTAAATTTACCAAAGACATGGTAATCACATCTACAGTAGAACCATTGGATTATCACTGGCATTTACTGATTTTCAAAGTGAATGCACCTTCATCATTTCCCCCCCGCATACGTGCTCCCCTTCTAAGCTGAATTGAGTTATACTGACAAGCATAACCACTGTGAGATTTGATAACCCTGAGCTATTTGTTTGCTTTGACAGGTAATGGAATGGGTGATCAGGGAAAAGCCTTACAGGCCCAAGGAATTAGACTACTCTTATCTTTTGGAATTTACAACTAAATTTCATGGGATTTTGCAGGGTGAAAAACTCTTCTCTTGCGTCCCTCCTGAGTTCCAGAATGATTTGCTCTACAATAATCTTGTGATTGCATGCTTGGATAAGGGGTCAATAAGGCTTTCACTTGCATACATGAAGAAGATGAGGGATTTGGGTCATCCCATCTCACATTTGATCTTCAACCGCCTCATAATCCTCCATTCCTCCCCAAGCCGTAAGAAAATCATCCCCAAAATCCTCACTCAAATGAAGGCTGATAAGGTGACTCCACATGTCTCCACCTATAACATTCTTATGAAAATGGAGGCCAATGAACACAATATTGAAGGGCTCATGAAGGTATATGGTGACATGAAATGTGCAAAAGTTGAGCCTAATGAAGTATCTTATTGCATAATAGCTACTGCACATGCAGTGGCAAGGTTGTACACTGTGGCTGAAGCCTACGTTGAAGCAGTGGAAAAGTCTGTTACAGGGGATAACTGGTCAACTCTAGATGTTCTAATTATATTGTATGGGTATTTAGGGAAAGGAAAGGAGCTAGAGAGAACATTGGGAATTGTGCAAGAACTCCCCCATGTTAGGTCTAAAAGTTATATACTTGCAATTGAAGCATTTGGTAGAATTGGACAGCTAAGTCGGGCTGAAGAGCTTTGGTTATATATGAAGTTGGTAAAAGGGTTAAGATCAAGTGACCAGTTCAACTCTATGATATCTGTATACTGCAAACATGGGTTGATTGATAGAGCATCTAGGCTTTTCAAGGAAATGGAGATGATTGAGTGCAAGCCAAATGCCATAACTTTTCGACATCTTGCTTTGGGTTGCCTGAAAGCAAACTTGGTGGAAGAAGCCTTGAGAACTCTAGAATTGGGGATGGATCTAACAGCGAGCAAAAGAGTCAGGCATTCTACACCATGGTTGGAGACCACTCTTTCAATAGTTGAGATGTTTGCAGAAAAGGGTGATTTGGTGAATGTGGAGAAGTTGTTTGAAGAACTTACAAAAGCTAGGTATACCAAGTATACATTTGTGTACAATACTTTGCTCAAGGCATATGTGAAGGCCAAGAAATATGATCCAAATTTTTTGAGAAGGATGATTCTAGGAGGTGCTAGGCCAGATGCTGAGACCTATAGCCTGATGAAACTTGCCGAGCAGTTTCAGAGCTGATGGTAATCTGTTGTATGCTTAGCACAAAGAGCAAATCAAATTTCTAAGTGGAAGATAGTAAGAAGAAAGGTAGGAAATTAGGGAGGATCATCTGGTACATTCTGATTACAGTTATGATTATTGTGAAGATTCTGAGAGAATAATATGCTCAATTTTACTTCCTGCTTCTGCTTCATCCCTCGGTTGAATTAGGTAAATTATGAGAAAATGAGTCTCGTTCGCAACCCCCCTCCCCAATTTGACACAGCCTCTCTGTCAGCCCTATTTGACACAGACTCTCACCCAACGTTCTCCATCGCAGCAACCTCATCTCCCCCCTCTCTCCCTTCCCCCACCACCTCACTGTCTGGTTTTTCTTCCCCCACTTCCCTCCCATGCCAAGCTGCATTGTTTTCAGCTTTCTCAGCCGGCTCTCTCTGTTCCAAGCGCTGACAGGTAAGTAATTTTCTTTGATTAATTTTTTTTTTTTCCTATGGTCTGTTCTGATCTATGCATTTTGTATCAACTTTTCTCAAATGGCAATTCGTAGTTAAGTTGGTTATTGAATGTTGCTCTTGCTTTTGAGCAATGTAAAATCCCAGTTGTATGCTGTAGTGGATTTTTACTATTGCCTACAATCTGTTTGTTGAATAGCTTTCTTGGGTCTCAAATAGGTTCTTGTCAGTAGGTATACAAAAACTCTCTATTGTGGAGCATTTAGCTTATTTGGATTTGTAAAGCTTACTCTAAGAAACGATTGGAGCATCCTTGCCCCTTGATTCTTTCATGTGAACAAACAGGATTTTCTCAACCTTTGTGTATGTTCCTCTTCATAAAACTAATCAGTGCAGGGGAGTTTGGAATTGAAACATGGAACTACTAGTGACATTAATGTTAGTGGAAACTTTCTTGGGTGATTTTAAGTTGAAAATAAAGGGAATGGGATAATGATTTTGTGACATGTGTAGTAAGACTGGTGGTGTATTATTAAAATTTGTGGTTTTGATGTTATTTAAACAGCTGTGCAAAATGTAGTGATTCTGGTAATTTCTATTTAACAAAGGGGTGTGGATGTTGATTGTGATATTATGTTGAGGTCGGAATTTTCAATTTCTTGTGTAGAATACTTGGCTCTTGCTCGAAGTTTTGAGAACTATGAACAGACTAGTCCTGATCTGAACTTTTTCTCTTTAAAACTTTGTTTGATTGGATGTTAGCTTTGGGTTCTTTTTTATTGTGTTCATTATTAGATATTTGGTCTTTAAGGCCTCTCCCTCATGTGGTTTCGGATCATTGTCCTATTATTGTGGAGGCAGGTGGTTGGGCAAGGGGGAAGAGTTCCTTTAAATTTGAAAATATGTGGCTTAAAGCAGAGGGTTTTGTGGACCGAGTTAGGTGCTGGTGGAACAATTATCATTTTGTGGGACCCCCTAGTTATGTTTTAGCTTGTAAATTCAAGGCTCTTAAAGGAGATTTGAAGCATTGGAATAAATACGTTTTTGGGGATGTGTCTTTTAGGAAAAAATGTTTGTTGGCTGAGCTCTTGGGGATTGAAATGAGAGAAGGGTTGCAAGTGCTGTCTCTGGTAGATAAAACAAGAAGAACTGAGATCATGGCAAAAATTGAGATTTTAGCATCCATGGAGGAGATTTCTTGAAGGCTGAAATTTAAGGCTTTGTACTTAAAAGAGGGGGACAATAATACTGGATTTTTTCATAGGCTTGCCAATTCTAATAGACGAACTAATACTATGAGGGGTGTGGAGGTTGGGGGCATTTTGTATGAGGATGAGACAGATATTTAGGATTAGGTGGTGAGTTTTATAAGAATTTATATTAGGAACCTGAATCTTGGAGGCCCACTGTTGATGGATTAGAATTTGCTAGTTTGGATGATTCTGATCAGTTTTCACTTGAAAGGGAGTTTGAAAGAGAGGAGATCATTGCAGCTTTCCAGGAGGCTGAGCGTGATAAGGCTCTTAGCCCTGATGGCTTTACCATGGCTTTCTTTCAAAAGTGTTGGTGTGTGATTGAGAGGGATTTTTTGGCTTTTTTTGCGAACTTTCATAGACATTGTATCTTTGAGAAATCTTTTAATGCTACTTTTCTGTGTTTGATTCCCAGGAAGTTCAATGCTGTTAATATTAAAGATTATTGGCCTATTATCCTTGGGTAGTTTGTATAAACTTTTATCAAAGGTATTGGCTCACAGACTACGATGTGTGTTGGATAAACTTATATCCAATTCCTAAAACTCTTTTGTTGGGGGAAGACAAATTCTTGACTTTGTTCTCATAGCAAAAGAATGCTTGGATAGCAGATTGAAGAGTGGTATCCAGGTGTGATTGTCAAGTTGGATATTGAGAAGGCTTATGATCATGTAAATTGGAATGCTTTGTTTTATCTTATGGAGAAAATGAGTTTTGGGGAGAGGTGGGGGAGATGGATGAAGGCATGCATCTCTATAGTCCGTTTCTCAGTTCTTATTAATGTGTCCCCAGCTAGCTTTTTTGGTAGTTCTCAAGGGATCCTTTATCTCCATTATTGTTCTTGTTGGTGATGGAGGTGTTGAGTAGGCTTTTGAAGAGGACAGAAGAGGAAGACTTTCTTAGTGGTTTCCAAGCAAGTCCCAATGTGCGAGGAGGTTTGCATATTTCTCATCTTTTGATTGCTGATGATATTATTATTTTCTGTGATGCATCTAGGGAACAATTATTATATATTCAGATGGTGTTGATTTTCTTTGAAACTATTATAGGCTTGAAAGTAAATGTTTGGAAGAGTGAGATTCTGCGAGTTGGTGAGATTGGGAACTTGGATGCCTTGGCTCTTATTTTATGTTGTAAGGTTGGTTGCTTGCCCATGTATTATTTGGGAAAGCCTCTTGGGGCTCATTTCAAGGATGCTTCGATTTGGAACCCTATTATAGAAAGGATGGTGAAAAAGCTCTCAGGTTGGAAGCAATTATATTTATCAAAATGGGGTAGACCTACTTTATTAAAGAGCACTTTGTTGAGCATTCCAACTTATTTTCTATCTTTGTTTACTATTCCATAACATGTAGCAGATAGATTAGAGAGGATTCAGAGGAATTTCCTTTGAGGGAGATCTCATGAAGTTTTTAAATATCCGCTTGTTGCTTGGAATAAGGTTGTTTTGGTCAGTGGAGGTAGGTGGTTTGGGGATTCGGAGGATTGGACTTTCTAACCAAGCTTTGTTTGGGAAGTGGCTTTGGAACTTGGGAAAGGAAGTTATCCATTTATGGCATTAGGTTATTGCCACTAAATATGGGGAGGTTAGTGGAGGCTAATGCACTAGAGTTGTTAGAGGGACACATGGTTGTGGGTTGTGGAAGAACATTAGGAAAGGTGCAGATAGTTTCTTTAGTCATGTGGTGTATGCAACGGGAGAGGGTATTCAAATTCGGTTCTGGCACAATCCTTGGAGCGGTCCTATTTCTTTGAAAGAATTATATCGAAAGTTGTTTGTCTATACTATGGTTCAAGAAGCTCTGATTTCTAATCTGATTTTATATGCACTAGATGGGGGAGGTAGGAGTTGGAACTTACTTTTCTGTCGTAAATTCAATGACCGAGAAATGGGAAGATTTTACTCTTTCTTTGAGCATGTTTCTGCCAGAATTCCAAGGGGAGAGGGTGATGATGTTCTAAATTGGCAGTTGAATCGTAGTAGTATTTTTTATGTGCGCTCCTTTTACAATTCTTTATCGAAAGCCCCTTCTATTTCCTTCTCTTGGCAAAGCATTTGGTATGTTAAGGTACCTAAAATTGTGTATTTCTTCTTATGGACTGCTGCTAGGGGTGGTATTCTTACAATAGATAACTTTGTTAAGAAGAACTTGCCTCTTGTTAATTGGTGTTGCCAAAGTCGGTGTGATGAGGAAACTGTGGATCACCTTTTACTCCATTGTAAGTTTGCTCATGTTTTGTGGAGTGAGGTTTTTCTTATGTTTGGGGTTCAGTGGGTGATGTCAAGTATAGTTGTCTCTCTTCTTTTTGCTTGGAGGAATTGGTTGGGGAAATTTTCTTCAAATGTTTGGAATATGGTATTGACATGTCTTATGTGGTTAGCATGGAAGGAACGTAGTGCCCAAACATTTGAGGACATTGAGAGATCTATTGATTTGTTGAAGACTTTGCTAGCTAGGACTTTGTTTGAGTGGTCTCGTATTTGGGGTCTTACGCATTGTAGTTCCTTGTCTGATTTCATTATTCCTATTAGATTTTCCTTTTGATTTGATTGTATTCTTTTCATTGCTGTGTGTTTAAAATCGTAAACACATTGCACTTTTACTATCAATAAACTTTTGTTACCTATCAAAAAAAGATATTTGGTCTTTAAACTTTGAGAGGCTGATGTTCCTGTTCCCATGTATACTCCCTGTGTACTTGGGCTATCTTTTTCATCAATAAAGATTTTTAATTATCAAAAGGAAAAGAAAAACAATATACTTGGCTCTTGGCCCCTATTGTAGGGATGCTGGAGGTAGGGGTTTTGGCCTTTCACGTTCTATGCCTTGAACATATATTATTCTTATATACGTTTGTATGTATGAAGTATGACGCATGGAAGGTATTGTTTTTGTATGGGGCCTGTTCATTATAAGCAGCATGCTCTGATTAGCCTGCTTGTGGTTATCTCATTTAGAGTGTACATGCAACAGCTTGGACTGTTACAGTTGTGGGCGTGGGAACATAAATTTTTTATGATGATATGCTAATTCTACTGCTTCATAAGTCCACATTCCTAAGCGATTATGTGCAAAATATATTCTGTCCGCTATAACGTAATCTGTTGGTAATTGTTGTGCACTCATTCTTTGTGCTGGCATGTAATGATGTAAACCAGTTAAAATTAATTTTGATATGTGTATGTTTGTTAAGGTTGTTGGGGGGCAAAGCAATCGACCACTTTTTTCAGTCCTATATATCTAACGCTGTGATATCAAGTTCAACTTTTCACTTTACCATGCTTGGACCCATCTATTAAGTGGAAATCTAGGAGCAACCTGTGTGAGGTGAATTAATCCCATTATTTTATTTCCCCTGGATATATATATATATATATATTTTTTTTTTTTTGGCGGATAGATCTAATAGCAGTAATAAGTTTGTATGTGTATTGGACTGGTTCTTCCCAATTCCTAAAGAGAATAAATCAAAAGATTGCTTGGTCGTTTGATAAAAGTATTAAATGCTCCAAATTTGTGTACAGTATTTTGTTGAAGGTTGTAACTTGTAAGACAAAGTTGATTCCCTTTCCTGCTGATATTGAGTAATGTTGTTCTTTTAGGCTTAACCTATTCTTTTGTTGCAAAAGCACTTAAATTTTTTGGTTAGATTAAGATATAGTATTTCTTATCCATAACCATAAGAATTCTATTTTCTTTTGCAGTAGGTAGTGTGCTACACAGTTCAATACTTTTCCTAGATCTCCCCATGTCTTCAAATTACTATTCTATTTTGAAACTTCTTATCAAAAGATATGTGTGCGCTTTTATCCTTATTGCTGCACTGATTTAACCAGGGCTTTTCATTAAAAATAAAAAGACATTAGCACATCACACTAGCTTATTTAAGTTGGTTCTTCCGTTGGCCAAACCTGTAAGCACTCAAAATCCTCAGATTTTTTGCTAGGACAAACTTGATTTTCATGCTTTTGATATGAGCTTGTTCATGCTTATTTAAGAAACTTACTTGCATCATTATGTTATGTTTTAAATTATTCATTAAAATGTCTTCGTACTCATCATATTAGTGTTTTTTTTCTTTTCTTTTTTGGCTCTCTTCTTAACACAGGCATACCCCAACCACGAACCATATTTAAACAAAAAAATTGAGATGTTTGAAAAAATGACTCTGGTTGTGGGTAACTATAGGGGGCTTTTCAAAGAGCTTTATTGATGTAGATACACAGGAAATGAGCAGAGGAGAGAGTTTTGTGTGTGAGGGTGCATGTCGGATGAAGAACGAAAGAAAGAAGAAGGGGGGAGGGGTAGATGAGATAAGGAAATTTGTGGTGGGGAGAGTGGCTATGTAAACGGTTTAAGTTGTTGAATTTGGGTTTTAACTATTTCAAAATTTTGGCATCTTGAAAACGTTTTTGCTAACTAAACAAGATTGAGAGGAGGCCCGGCTACCTCGAATTAGCCACAAATTCTGTTTTAGTTTTCATCTCCTAGGGCCAGTATGGGGGGATTTCGAAGTTTCTTTATTGAATCTAAGTTGTTTCAGTTGGTGGTTGAGGAAGGAGGGAATTTTTTCTCCCTTAAGATTTTTGAACGGGGAAAATACCACATGCAATCAGTCTTTATGGGCAAGAGTGCAGCTCTTTGGACAATGCGGTCTTTGGAACACACCATGAGTGGGGTTAGTCCGAAGCAGTTCTTCACCTTCAGGGATGGTGATACTGCTTACACGTTGCAATGGGGGTCCAACTCGTTTGGGCATTATTTATCAATGACAGAGCTTAAGGTAGGTGGGTTACGGCCAACTATCATTATTCCTGCCGGAAAACTACAAGAAGGATGGAGAACTTTTAGGATTGAATTAAGAAGGCTATTGGAACCTTCTCAATATGCGGTGGGAGCATTGAAGTTTGTTCCGTACAAGCCTAAGCATATCCCAAAATACCAACCTGCAACATTGAAGTTTGTTCCGTACAAGCCTAAGCATATCCCAAAATACCAACCTGCAAGGACATATGTGGAAGCTGCCAAAGCGCCAGTGCAAGCAAGGTTGAAGCATGTTCAGGCTGGTATGGTGAAGAATGTTCAGGCTGGTATAGTGAAGAATGTTGAGGAGATTCCGTGTGATAATTCTCAAGCACAAGTTGTTGTTTCTGAAATTCAGGCTGGAAGTTTTACACAGGCAGCCGTGGATGGTGGGGAGGGTGGAGAAGGTGGTATTAACGGTAGGAATAAATTTGAGGAGAAAATCTAGGTAGGAAATAAATTCAAGATTCCTTTGAAGACTAATTTGAATTCAAATATGGTTGAGTTTGGAAAGTTGAGTGATAGGAGGAAGGCACATTGGCTTGGGAGAGGGCTGACTGTGTATGTGGATGAATATGGAAAGAGACGGGTATCTTGGGATATTGTTAAGGGTGGTAAAAAGGCTGGCAAATGGGTGATAAGTGAGGCTGATAAAAACGTGGGTCTGGGCCTAGCCAAGCAGAATGCCCAAGCCTTGTTGGGTAATAAAGAACCCATTTTGGGCCTGGGTATGTCAAGCCCATTTATTTTTGAGGCTGGAGAGAGTTCCTTTAGAGGACCAAGGCCTCTGGAGACTTCTTACCAGACTGGGTTTTCTAAACCAAGTTCAGGTGGTAGTGAGAACATTGCCACGAAGGACGTTGCGAGCTCAGGGAGCATACCCACCACATCGGAGCACCTTGCGAAGTTGCCGAAGGTACCGCTGGGCACGTTTTCTGCCTTAGCTGCGTCAGAAGTGGTGGGTCATGCCGGAGAGGACAGCACGACGGCACTAGCTCAGCCACCCACTGCGTCGACAGGACTAGCGGTGGTGGCCCAACCCTCCCATGTTCAGATATCGCCGATCAGTGATCTGAATGGGCCGAGGTTGGTGCCGGTGGTCTCATCGGCCACCATATCGGAACCGTTTTTGACTCTTGCTGACCAGAAAGTTTCGGCGATGGTGTCTTTGTCTTCTTCAGTGGCATCGGAGGATGGGGATGAGGATTTTGTGGGCTCGGAAGGATCAGGTACTTCTGTTTTTGAGGTACCTCAAGTACCTGGCCCAACTATAAAGGATTTGGTCAGTGATTTGGATAAGTCTTGGGGTAATTCTAAAGACTAGATATTACAATTGCGTGATGGCAGGCAATTAGTGCTCCCATTGTCACTGTATCGTTCTCTAGATAATATGTCAGTTTGCTCAAGTTTGGAGGGTGAGTATGTACCAGGTAATGAATCTTGTATTACTGAAGGGCAGAGGGTTAGTTGGGCAGACGAGGGTGAGGGGTTAGTAGATTCTTTGTTTGTGGTTCTTGGATCAGAGAGTGAGCTGTGGGATTTTGGTGGAAGGTTGAGGTCTTGTGAGGTTGGTGATGAGCCTTTAGTCGTGGTACCTTTGGCCACTGAAGGTCCGTCAGAGATGGTGACGAGTCCTGTGAAGGAGATTGGGAGTAAGGAGAGTGTGGATAAATGTCAACTATCACAATGGGTAACCAATAGGATAAAGGCTTTCAAGAAATCTGTGGGCACTTCGCTGGAAGGTTTTGAGGAGCAGATTACAGGATTGTTACTAGCCATTGAGGCCAGAAAAAAAGATAAACAAAAACNAGCTATAAGTGTACATTGCATAGAGCATCTTAAATGTTAAATTTAAATATTCTTAGTTTTTGTGGCACGTCTACATTTAATGATTGTAATACAGGTTACATAATTTGCCTCTGCCCTTTCCTCAAATATTTATAAGCATGATTATTACACACAAGTGAAGAAGAAAGTGGATCTATGAAATTTAATGACAGCAAGGAGATTTAGGCATTATAGGGTTATATACTATTGCATCTGTTTTAAATGTAAACAAGTCAACGAACTATGATCAGTAGCTTTAAAAATAATAATAGTAGAAAGGGCACAAAAGAGGTCTGCATGACCTCCAGAATATTACATTATAATTCAAAAAAGGAAAGACCATGGAAGCTGTCCACAGCTTTTAAATTAGGATCAGTAGTTCCAAACTTTATAAGGCAACTCCAAAAGGCTCTAAAAGAATATAGCATGTTCCAAATCTAATTAACTAAACTATTTTGAGTGTTATACCCTTCTGGTCACTTGTTGCCCTCCCATATCCACCCATCTATTCTTTGCTGCCTGAGCGCAACCTATTTTGAAAAGCAATGGACCAAGCTTAATCTGCATGCACAAATCAGTTTCATCAGAACATTTACAAACAATCGGCATATGAATCTTCATAAACTAGACTTATTTTTACAATATCTACAATAACAATAAATATTAAGGAAAACATGTCATATTCAGACTCCAATCTCAAGAAATCCTCCTTTTAAACTTCATTACAATGAATGAACCACAATGCAGAGCCTATAGACTCTGAACTTTCCAAAACACTTTTCAATACAAACAAAGAACAGTACTCACTTGCAACTCTTCTCTGAGGATACCACCCTCAGGAGGTATTGCCAAGAACAGTTGCGCTTCAGGTGATCCTGTATCAGCATACAGCTTGCCCTCATCGGTAAGCACCCACGACTCCCTCTTAATGTCCTGCACAGTTCCCAGATTAAATTAAGTATATACATGAAATCATCTAGCAGCGTTGTTGAAAGCGCACCCCAAGTTCAAAGCCCAAGCATTTAGCTTGGACGGAGTGAAGCTTGTTTAATTAAGTGTGCCTCATGCATGCTGTTCTAGTGCTTTTCGAAGATGTGCAAAGCACACCCAGGAGTGCCCTTTTTATTTGGTAAAAAAATATATGAATCATTAAACTTAACTGCTAAATCTTGAAGAAAATGATATGGTAATGGGGAACATGGAGCATTGATTTATTGTACAAACATTATTCTTAAATGTTACACACACACACACACAAAAGTTTACAGACATGAACAAGAATAATTTACTAATCTTGTGCTTTTTGGTTTTTGCCTTTTGGATATATTTTGATTGAACCATATATTTCAAAATTCCAATCCTTAAAATGTTCAAGAACAATATAAGATCGGAAATGTTTAAAATACCCTCGGAAAACACTTTCCTCAATGTCCTCTTTGTCTTAGGTTTGAAGTTTTAAGACAATCAACTTATCAAAAAAAAATTATATACAAAAAGGGCATTTGAGCATGTGAAGGTTAGAGTGGATTGTTCAGGTTGAAATCATAACGGCTCTCGACTACTCAATATGTGACGGGGTAGAAGTTCATTATGCAAAATAACTAAATTCCACGTCCATACAATTACTAAAAAAACGAAATGCTATGCCTGCAACATTTTCAGAACACTTTTACAACAAATTCTAGAGGTCAGGTTGTTATTGACTGTTTCTAGTGGGTAAAAAAGTAATTTTAACAGTGGATTCAAAGTAGAACAAATAACAAGTTACCACCACCTATGATTTATTGTGAAAATGTCATCAACGTAGCAATTAACTAATAGTATGGTTTTTTTTTTTAAATTATGAGAAGTGGACACCAAAGAGTCCAATTCCAATTATATATAGAGATTCTAGTGCTTTTTCTTTTTATTGAACCATATACTTCATTTTAATCATAACTATCACAGTTACAATAAAAAAATAAAAAGTCACATAAATCACACACACACAAAAAGGGTAAAATGTTAATATGTTTAAACTCTATATATCTAGATTATTATCATATAGTCCAATGTTAATTTTTTTTTTCAATTTAATTTTTTTTTTTAAATTGAAACTAAGTTAAACTAAAATACATTACTACTTTGATGCACTGTGATGTGGAAAAATCTATAGCTCACAAATTTAGGCATTCCATTCACATTTATCGAATCAATAGCATGCATGAAATTGCAAAGAGAGAAGAGGCAATTAGGTTTAGAATATAGATACAGTACCTCAGCTTCAACGTATCTGAAACCGTGAAGACTCTTGATGACGTTAACGACTTCGTCGTGGTTTAGTCCATGTTTGGCTGCGAACTCGCCCGAGTCTCCGATCACTTCGTTATTCGCTAGGTAACCCTCTTAGCGAAGGAGGCGGTAAAAAAAAAAAAAGAAAGAGTTAAGTGTGATGAGTTTTTCCGATGGGCCGTGTTATCAGACTCTTTAACACGCCCTATATATAATATATATCTGCGAAATTTTGTTCTCTGTTAGCGTTATGGAAAAGATTGACGATTGCTGATTGGTTTATGTGACTGAATTCTTCTACATCAAAAGGTAGGGCAAATCATAAATGGGCCTAGCTCGATTTTTGGGCTTTTCCTTTTTCTTTTTTCTCTTTTTTTATACAAAATTTATAACCAACCTTTGTACCAAACTACCAATTGTGTGTGTGTGTGTGTTTTTTTTTTTCCTCATAAGAAAATTGTGTATATTTTTAATGATAAAATTCAATTTAGTATGTACTAAATTGTTCAAATTTTCAAGGTAATGATATGAACTATTGTCTCCCACAACTTGTTTTAAGTTGGAGTTAAATTCAAGCTATAACTCAAATTAATAATCATTTTAAGTTTCATAAAACTATTGTCTCCCACAACCTAAAACAATTTTTTCTCCCACGTATGACCAAAAAAATTCCATAAATTACAAAATATAAGTATCTAGACCTGTTGTATTGCAATGTAAATGTACAAATTTACATAGTCTTAGTCATTTTAATGTTGCCATAAGTGAGGAAATAATATGCACAATCAAAAACATGAAATCAATCTAGGAATTAGAAGTAAATAAGAATTATTAGGGAAAAGATGGTAGATTAGGAATAAAATTGTCACAATTAAACTTTTTTTTTTTAAGTAGCATATTTTGTTAAAACACTTATTATTACTTTATCTAAAAAAAGTTAATAAGAACAAATAAATTGCTTTTCCTTTCTCTTTTTCTTTTTTCTGTTTTCGTAAAAATTGAACTGTGATATTCTTATAAGAGATAACCTGTCATTGTTAAAACTTATCATGAAAGAAAATATTGCACCATGCATCTTACGAATGTAGTGGATTTGGCAAAGTTTAAGGTTCTGAACAAATTCCAGTTTTGCTTATAGTTTTCACCTACATTTTTAGAATGTAACACCATCAAGTTTCACAATGCGTAAAAGAAGCCAAGGGATGAACAAATCTATATAATTCTGCACCCGGGATCTAAAGCTTCTTTTTTATGAAAAAATTTTTATTTCAACAAGTTAAGGAAGGGCCTTATCTGCCTCTTCAAAGCTCAAATGGGAGATGGAAACAAGTGGATTTTTTAAAAAAATAACTATAAATCTCAAATTATATTATTAGTTAGGCAAGGTTTGAAACATATTTGATTTATAACAATTCGACTTTTCTAGAGTCGATTTCGCCCTTTGAAAATCCACTGAAAAATCAACTTTTCTGGAGTTAATTTCGCCCTTCGACTTTTCTAGAGTCGATTTCCCAGTGAATTTTCAAAGGGCGAAATTGACTCCAGAAAAGTCGAATTGTTATAAATCAAATATGTTTCAAACCTTACCTTACTAATACAATAGTTTTAGGAATTTGGTTATTTTTTAATAAAATCCAAAACAAGTTACAAAGGAAACGTTTGATATCTTCAATTCCGGCACAAGGAGCATCATATTTAGAAATCAGATTTGGGTTGTCTATCTTCTAAAAAAAAAGAAAAAGATTTGGGATGTCTGCCTCCTTATCTTTAACGCAAGCCAAAAAAGCAACTTTAGCTTCAGCTCAAAGAGGTTCTTTTTTTAGGTGTCCAAAGCACATTGGTAGCAGTGTCGAAATTCTAGTTCGATTAGATATGGCTGTCCATCACACCTGTAGCTACACTAAAAACTTTCCACATTTCTTCTTTTTCTTTTCCATGCTCGTCATCAAGAAAGATTTCATACATGTCATTTTACAGGAAGAAACTGTTTCCCTTGCATGTTTAATAATTCTTTCATCACATCAGAATGTATTCCCAAAAAATAAAAATGAAATACAAAACCAAGGATACACGTATCAAACTCATGACCCATAGACAGATCTATTTATTTTTCTCATTGTCAAAAAGTAAAGAGATGAAAGCATCCAGCTACAGAGAAACAATTGGTGGAGCATTCAGCGATATAGGCTTTCAGATCTGAGGTTCTCTGCAATCTCAGATTCCCATCGGTCCCCATTCTCAAGAAGCTTCTCTTTGTCATATAGAAGTTCCTATGACAATGGAAGAATATATATATATCAGCTCAATTCATTACTAGATCAACTGCCTATGATCCTGCAAAAATTATGCATACTAACCTCATGAGTCTCTGTTGCATACTCAAAGTTGGGTCCTTCAACAATAGCATCAACAGGGCAAGCCTCTTGGCAGAATCCACAATAAATGCACTTTGTCATGTCAATATCGTACCTGGAAAAGTATACATATGAGATAGAGAGAAAGAAGAGACAGAGAGAGAGAGAGAGATGATGAGGGAGAGGGTGCAAGATCCTTCACCTAGTAGTCCTCCGGCTACCGTCTTCTCGCTCCTCCGCCTCAATTGTGATTGCTTGTGCAGGACATACCTAAATAACAACAATTGCTTAGTGGATTAAAATGATAAATTCAGATACCAAAGCCACATTTAATTAGATATTATACCAGCCTGATCATCCTTCATATTTCATGGCTGGGTTAGGTAGTGTTCTTGAGATAAATGTACACATAAACTCAGACATCGAATGCTGACAGTTGACAAATTTTAAATATTCGTTAATGCCACCCATTCGCCATAAGCCTAGAAATTTCTAATAAGATTTCTATTACTCATCAAAAAATAGTTTGAGGTCTCAACAAAAGAATGTATCATGCACATGCAAAAAAATTGTTACAGTTAACTCATTTTAATGGTATTTGTTTAAGGTAAGAGATAATGGCATCTCTTAGATTTAAGGGTAGATTAAATTAACTATCAAAATTCTGAGCCTCAGTTTAATTTCACATCATATTAAATCTGGCTTGGTCTGACTTCGTCAACTTATCAGGCAAATACAAATTGTCAGGGAACCTCACCAAATTGTCATAATATATATATATATATAGATATACAGATATAGAGGTATAACTTGAACACATCTCATATATATGTGTGTGTGTGTGTGTGTTATAGATATATTCAGCACTTATTACAAATCAGCATCATAGAATAAAGATATATTGATCATTAATCGATCACCACATCTAGATCTCCAACTCCTCAAATTTTTTATCTAATAATGAAACACACCCACACTGAGACATTGTTTGCTTCCAAATTTAATATGAATCCCATATTTAAATAAAAAACTTTGGATGCGGCACAGACAACGAACTCACAGAAAATCCATGCAAGTTTGAGTATCAAACAGGAAAAGTAATTTGCAACCATAGGGCCAGGCCTCTAGTGATGCAGGGCAATCTAGAGAAAATTAAAGAACAAGAAAACTAAAAGATAAAACCTAAGAATCAGCACCTAGGGGTTGCTTGGAATCAGCACCAAGCAAGAAACTTAGGCATCAGCACCTAAGGTGTTAGGAATCAGCACCCAACATATTGGGAAATCTCCAATTGAAATTTCATTAATCAATAGTCCAATATAAAATAGACCACCTGAAGCCTTTATATAGAGCTTGCAGGAATAAAAGTTCATAAACCATAAACTCTAAACTGATATAATCTAAAAGGCTAATCCTTATCTAATCGTCTATTCCTTATTTGAACTCAAAATAAAATGGAATCATAAACTAATTCAACTACCTAAGAAATCCAATCTCATAAGGCATGCCGTCCTCATCATCTATTGTCTAAGCAACTTATCAAAAAAATTCATCTAGTGTCTAAGCACTACCTAAGACAACTACACTGGCGCTGCCCATTGCCAGCACATGAGTCTAAATCCAGACTCAAACGGGAAGATTTAATACTCTACTTCTGCAAGTTTTAGTTCAAAAAGCATCAATTTAACCAAGAATAGTTATTTAAAATATTAAAACTCTTACTGCTTCGCAGAGTTTGCATGCAATGCAACGTTCCTCTCCAGTTGGGTATCGACGGAGGGCATGTTCACCACGGAAACGAGGGCTCAAGGGGCCCTTCTCAAATGGATAATTAATCTGCATTACAAAAAGAATGAAATTTATATCAAAGCTTACACAGTCCAAGATGGACATTGGGTGTAGGAATACACTTACAGTAACTTTTGGCTCAAAGAAGTATTTGAGTGTCAGCATCAGACCCCGAACCATTTCAGTGAGAAACAATGTGTTTATGCTTCGCTCAAAAACTGTGATCATTCAGAAGCATCAGAATTATTCATGGAAAATTGTAGAATATTGGTTAAAACAATAGATAACACAAATGCTCCCAAAAAGTATACTACATACCAGTATTCCAGTCCTTTGAAATCTCTTTTGTAAGTTTCTCATATTCTTCATCTTCTGTAGTTAAGAGTGTTAGGAGGAAAAAAACTAGAACCATAAATTATTTTTTACAAGTTACTTGAATATTAAATAT